>NW_027187881.1:0-58389 GCF_041381155.1 Argopecten irradians | reverse complement strand
CCACCGTATTCACTGTAATTAGCGCCCAGGGTGCTTAAGAAATTGTAACCAAGGGGGCACTTATAAGGGAAACGAATTTAAAAGTTGTGTACGAAAAAATTTACAAAAAAGTAAGCCATATTTGAACTCTTTCTGTACTCAAGGCACATTAATTTGTTACAGTAAACATGCCTACACCTTTCATCCTCTGAGACACAATATTACATAGCGATTCATATGTGAAAGACTCCAAGTTCATTGTAATATGAGAAAACAATGCTGATGTTAGAAGCATATCACAATCCATAGGATGGGAAGGGCATTTATACAACTTCTACTACCCTTCAGAAAAGGGGAGGCGTACTTATAGGGGGACCGAGGGGTGCTAATTACAGCGAAAATGGTATTATGTAAAATATTGGACAGTCTCAGACGTGTTATGCCAAAGACTGTTCAATATTTTATATAAAAAGCAGTGTGAGGGCTAATAAGAAAAGAGCTCTCTCTAAGACTGAGGAATGGCACTTCTTGAATGAGTTGTCTCCCTTTTTCTACAAACCAGCACAGACAATTGGTAAGACTTAAGACTCAAGACTAAAGTAAAATTATATTTTAAACCAACACTACAATCAAACGGAAAAGAACAAAAAGCAAAAATTACGTTTAACATTTGAGACGGATCCTATATCCGTACCTTGCAAGAAATAGTGGTAACAAGAATTGACGGACATACCTCAGACGAAATGTGGTTTGAAAAAGCATACATCCTATCATGGTTAGGTAAAAACTCAAAGTGTAGGAAAAGCATATACCTCATCAGGGTCATTCCAGGATCCTGGTCCAGCGTAGGCAGACAGGTTGTATTGGTTAGAACCATAGTAATCTATATATACTGTAGAGGGAATCCCAGGAGTCCTGGATATCGTCATAGTTCCTCCATTGGTTACATGTCTTCTTAAATGCAGGGTAGTCTGTCTGAAACACAATAACATAGAGATGCCAAGAGCTTTGCTGAAAATGATAAATTTATTTGGTGATTTTTCCCAACAATGAATATAAAACAGTATGGGTTTTCTACTACACTTTTACAGTCAAAGGGGAATAACTCTCAAAAATCTTATAAACACCATCTCTCCCATCCAAAGATTTACAGAGATAACACTTCTATCTCTAACTGCCTGACTGGGTGAACACAACATATTAAATTGTCCCACTTTGTAGTATATTGCTCTAGTTACATACTGTTCACCTATTGATGAAACACACACATGCCCGTTTAGCCCCAAGATATCAACTCCTAAGGATGATTACAGTCAAAGGGAAATAACTCTTTATACACCCAAACTAAATTACCTCCCTTAGACTGAAATCTTGCAGCAACTGTTTACTGAGCCCCGCCCCTCCTACCCAGGGGGTTTGAGCCAAGATTTATACAAACACTGTTCCCCCTCACCCAAAAATTACTTGTAGAACGATTCAAAGGATTTCCATCAGCCTACCCCTAATTGTACAGGTATCAATCTGCTGTAATTGAATGCACCATGCCAGCCGAATGAACTAGTTCAAGTGGTCCTTTTTTTATGCATCCCAGTTGGATCCAAGATAGAGTACGCAAAGTTTTCATTTTTGTTGAAATCAATACTTAATAGATTTATCAGTTGAAAGGAGGAGTTTGATATAGGTTGAAAATCTGCACATATGAATCTGTGAAACCTAACTGGATCATTTCAACAACAGTACCCCTACATTGACACTGCCGATTCCAGTATATCTTTTATTCAGATGACCAACTACTGACGACATAAGTTAGGTGACCAATTATTTAATCAAATGACCAACCACTGACCACGTAAGGTAGGTGACCATTTATTTAAGACAGGTTTAACTGAAATAATAAAGTTAAAGCAATATTTACCAATGCTGGCATTTTCTGTACATATGCTGGCCAAGAGCAGAGGTAGAGTATTGGACGTCCTGTCTTGTTGAGGAACTGACCCATAGCTTCGTAACCTGAAAGTCAACATTTACTCATGAGTCAAATTAGAATGAACAGTTTCGGTATGTCATGAACTAAATTAACGAATATTTAGAATTTTTTTTTAAGAACATCAAGAAAACAAGCGATTCCAGAGGGATCTTGGCACCCACCAAAGTATGATTAATGTCTGACAATGGAAAGAGAGATCAAACATACTACATATAAAATTTGAGACAGATCACTTCAGTATTTTCTAAGAAACAGCGGTAACAAATTTCAATGATGAAACCCTAAAAAGGCTGGTTGGCCATCTTGTTGACCAATCAGTCCCAAAAGGCATGATGATGCACACCTTGAGCCTAAATGGAGCCTACGTATGGAATTTGAGAGAGATCCCTTCAGTACTTTCTGAGAAGTAGTGGTAACTATCAAAATCCAAGATGGTGGCCGCTATGCCATCTTGTTGACTTATCAGTTGCAAAACACAATATGTACAACTAGGGCCCTAAGGGACTCTTCATATGAAATATGTGACAGATCGCTTCAGTACTTTTTGAGAAAACTTTAACTATCGAAATCCAAGATGACTGTCTGGCGGCCATCTTGTTGCTGTCTGGCGGCCATCTTGTTGACCGATCGGTCCCAAAACACAATATGCATAACTAAGGCCCTAGGGGAACATACAGATGAAATTTGTGAAAGATCCTTTCAGTACTTTAATTCTGATAAATAGCGATAACAAACGTTAACTATCAAATTCCAAGATGGCTACCTTACGGCCATCTTGAAGACTGATCAGTCCCAAAATGCAATATGCAAAACAAGGACCCTAGGGGAACATACATATGAAATTTGAGAATGATCCCTTCAGTTCTTTCTGTGAAATAGGGATAACAAGAATTGTTAACGGACCGACAGAAGAACGGACTGACAGACGGAAGAACGGACGGACACACGGAAGAACGGACTACTGACGAAAAGCGATTTTGAATAGCCCACCATCTGATGATGGTAAGCTAATGAGCACTAGCTACCAATATACATGTATCAGAGGAGTAGGAAGATGAAACGTAATGGGGGGGGGGCAATGGTCCTCAATATTTCATAACATCCCCCCCCCCTCGGGTGCCCCGCACCCACAGAAGGTAATTGATATACATGTTTCATATATCATTATATCTAATCCTTGTACACTTCTACAGACATTGGCCTCGCTAACAGGAAATTAATGAATACGCAAATAATGGGTATCCCCTGGAAAATATTATGATAAAGACTGACTGAGATGAGTTTTATGATGGAATTTGATTATTTTTCGAGCTCTGAAGATGCGAGATTTTGGTGTTTTGGGGGTCTCCCCCGGGAAAAAATTTACGATTAAGAATGACAGAGATGAGTTTAACGACGCATATTGTTGAATTTGCTAGGGATTTTGGTGTTGGGGGGATCAGGCGGTCTCCACCCAAGAAAAAAAAATTACGATTTAGAACTGCTGAGATGAGTTTTACGATGCTTTCGTTTAATTTTGTTGTTTGGGTGGTTCGGGCGTTTCCCCGAGAAAAATATTACCATTTGGAATGGCTGAGATGAGTTTTATAATGTATTTTGATGATTTTAAAGTGTTCTTAACACGGTAATTTTTCTATTTAAAGTTACCTGCATTTAGAAATGATAATTGTGAGTTCGCCATACCATTTAATCCAGCACATCGGCACATTGTTGTGTAACTCAAAATAATAATGAATTGAAGATATATTAACAAATTAATCTTTTAAGAAGCATTTTTTTTTTTTAAATGTAATCCCTTGATGGACATTTTTAGTCTAGTTCGTGTGTATTGAATTTTCGTTATTATAGGTTTGAACATTACGTGCTTGAACGTTTTAGGAAACGCTCAGTGCAGTGAAAATTTTTCTAAAATGAAGTACAAAAACGTCCATGAGGACCTTTTTTTCTTTTACAAATGTGCAGTTTTAGAAACATTTCGCTCGGCGAAAATGAATTGCCCCTCCCCCCTCCCCCCCCGCTGTGGCAAGAATCTCCTGTCACAGAAATTGCCTCTATGTCCACTGTATTGGGCCAAATCATCAAGCCCCAGGTATAAAAACACCTTCTCTCAAGGATGTTTGTGGCGAAATTACTTGCAATCTATGCAATACTTTATAACTAGTAATTATTTAAAGAAATGTGGATGGATGAGAGAGGGACGAAAAGGTGGCCGACACAGTGACATGCTCGATCCCTTTAAAGCTAATAAATCGACTCAGATATTTATGATGTAGTAGTAAGTAAGGAGATGTTGACAGATTGAGGATGTCACACCATGGTGTAACCTTATCATATCATAAGCTCGCTGCTTTTTACATGTCCCTTTACATGCTTATGAAGCTTGCTGACTGAAGTTTGGCTATATTATATACTGTACCTGTTTTCATGTCATTGACATTTGAGTTACAGCCGTCCAACTAAGAAGGTCCACTCCCCAGTCAGCGAAAGTCTGTGCATCTTTCTGTAGGTAGAACTCACTGCCAGGGTACTCTTGACACGTAGCAGTTCCAAAGTCCTCATAGATCCCTAATCTTAGTCCCTTACCCATGAATCTGTTAATAAATGTTAAATAATAATTAGAAATTATCGTAGAAAATGATTTAACATTTTTAGTTCATGAAGACATTTTAAGTGTTCTATTACCGGTATAACCACTGTATGTTATGATTATTTATGATAGGAAGAATTATGTAAGATTTATGTAGCCATGCGTAAAGTTAGACCAGCAGACTTATGTAGCCATGCGTAAAGTTAGACCAGCAGACTTATGTAGCCTTGTGTAAAGTTAGACCAGCAGACTTATGTGTAGCCATGTGTAAAGTTAGACCAACAGACTTATGTAGCCATGTGTAAAGTTAGACCAACAGACTTATGTAGCCATGTGTAAAGTTAGACCAGCAGACTTATGTAGCCGTGCGTAAAGTTAGACCAGCAGACTTATGTAGCCTTGTGTAAAGTTAGACCAGCAGACTTATGTGTAGCCATGTGTAAAGTTAGACCAACAGACTTATGTAGCCATGTGTAAAGTTAGACCAGCAGACTTATGTGTAGCCATGTGTAAAGTGTAGACCAGCAGACTTATGTAGCCATGTGTAAATTTAGACCAACAGACTTTATGTAGCCATGTGTAAAGTTAGACTAGCAGACTTATGTGTAGCCATGTGTAAAGTTAGACCAGCAGACTTATGTAGTCATGTGTAAAGTTAGACCAACAGACTTATGTAGCCAAGTGTAAAGTTAGACCAACAGACTTATGTAGCCATGTGTAAAGTTAGACCAGCAGACTATGTAAGCCATGTGTAAAGTAAGACCATATGTAGCCATGTGTAAAGTTTAGACCAGCAGACTATATGTAGCTCATGTGTGTAAAGTTAGACCAGCAGACTTATGTAGCCAATGTGTAAAGTTAGACCAACAGACTTATGTAGCCATGTGTAAAGTTAGACCAACAGACTTATGTAGCCATGTGTGTAAAGTTAGACCAACAGACTTATGTAGCCATGTGTAAAGTTAAAGTTAGATGTACCATGTGTAAAGTTAGACCAGCAGACTTATGTAGCCATGTGTAAAGTTAGACCAACAGACTTATGTAGCATGTGTAAAGTTAGACCAGCAGACTAATGTAGCCATGTGTAAAGTATAGACAAGCAGACTTATGTAGCCATGTGTAAAGTTAGACCAGCAGACTTATGTAACCATGTAAAGTTAGCCAAGACTTATGTAGCCATGTGTAAAGTTAGACCAGCAGACTTATGTAGCCATGTGTAAAGTTAGACCAACAGACTTATGTAGCCATGTGTAAAAGTTAGACCAACAGACTTATGTAGCCATAAGTAAAGTTAGACCAACAGACTTATGTAGCCATGTGTAAAGTTAGACCAGCAGACTTATGTAGCCATGTGTAAAGTTAGACCAGCAGACTTATGTAGCCATGTGTAAAGTTAGACCAGCAGACTTATGTAGCCATGTGTAAAGTTAGACCAACAGACTTATGTAGCCATGTGTAAAGTTAGACCAGCAGACTTATGTAGCCATGTGTAAAGTTAGACCAGCAGACTTATGTAGCCATGTGTAAAGTTAGACCAGCAGACTTATGTAGCCATGTGTAAAGTTAGACCAGCAGACTTATGTAGCCATGTGTAAAGTTAGACCAGCAGACTTATGTAGCCATGTGTAAAGTTAGACCAGCAGACTTATGTGTAGCCATGTGTAAAGTTAGACCAGCAGACTTATGTGAGCCATGTGTAAAATTAGACCAACAGACTTATGTAGCCATGTGTAAAGTTAGACCAGCAGACTTATGTGTAGCCATGTGTAAAGTTAGACCAGCAGACTTATTGTAGTATTGTGTAAAGTTAGACCAACAGACTTATGTAGCCAAGTGTAAAGTTAGACCAGCAGACTTATGTAGCCATGTGTAAAGTTAGACACCAGCAGACTTATGTAGCCATGTGTAAAGTTAGACCAACAGACGTATGTAGCCATGTGTAAAGTTAGACCAGCAGACTTATGTAGCCTTGTGTAAAGTTAGACCAGCAGACTTATGTAGCCATGTGTAAAGTTAGACCAACAGACTTATGTAGCCATGTGTAAAAGTTAGACCAGCAGACTTATGTAGCCATGTGTAAAGTTAGACCAACAGACTTATGTAGACCATGTGTAAAGTTAGACCAGCAGACTTATGTAGCCATGTGTAAAGTTAGACCAACAGACTTATGTAGCCATGTGTAAAGTTAGACCAGCAGACTTATGTAGCCAAGTGTTAAGTTAGACAAGCAGACTTATGTAGCCATGTGTAAAGTTAGACCAGCAGACTTATGTATAGCCAAGCGTAAAGTTAGACCAGCAGACTTATGTAGCCATGTGTAAAGTTAGACCAACAGACTTATGTAGCCATGTGTAAAGTTAGACCAACAGGACTTATGTAGCCATATAAAGTTAGACCAACAGACTTATGTAGCCATAAGTAAAGTTAGACCAGCAGACTTATGTAGCCATAAGTAAAGTTAGACCAGCAGACTTATGTAGCCATAAGTAAAGTTAGATCAACAGCAGACTTATGTAGCCATGTGTAAAGTTAGACCAGCAGACTTATGTAGCCATGTGTAAAGTTAGACCAGCAGACTTATGTAGCCATGTGTAAAGTTAGAACAGCAACTGTGTAAAGTTAGACCAGCAGACTTATGTAGCCATGTGTTAAAGTTAGAAATTAGTAGCCATGTGTAAAATTAGACCAACAGACTTATGTAGCCATGTGTAAAGTTAGACCAACAGACTTATGTAGCCATGTGTAAAATTAGACCAGCAGACTTATGTAGCCATGTGTAAAGTTAGACCAGCAGACTTATGTAGCCATGCGTAAAGTTAGACCAGCAGACTTATGTAGCCATGTGTAAAGTTAGACCAGCAGACTTATGTAGCCATGTGTAAAGTTAGACCAGCAGACTTATGTAGCCATGTGTAAAGTTAGACCAGCAGACTTATGTAGCCATGTGTAAAGTTAGACCAGCAGACTTATGTAGCCATGTGTAAAGTTAGACCAACAGACGTATGTATAGCCATGTGTAAATTATATCAAGGTTTAGTTCCTATCAGTACAAAATATATTCTAAAATTCTAAATTAAAAAAGTGTTCATTCTTCAACAAAGACATCACGAGTTATACTATCACTTGCTCTTCATAAAATTCTGATCGGTAAAGACCTACGTAGTCAGCCAGAGCCTTCATGCCGCTAGGAAACCTGACGGGATCAGGCACCAGTGTTCCTTGACTGTCCCGCTCCTTAGCCATCCAACAGTCATCGATAGATAGGTACTGGTACCCAGCATCCCGGTAACCTTCAGACACCATCTTGTCGGCCTGGCTCTTAATCAAATCCTCCCTATAAAACCACAGTGAATTTCTCAGCTTAAGTGTTTTACACCAACTCGTCCATTTCCAGAGGATTTAATTCACATTAATGTTAAAGGTCCACTACCTTTCCGAAACAGCTTTTAATTTTTAAAAAGGGAAGTAAAATAAGATACAAAAATTATCAACTTACCGTTAATACTACACGTATCTTCACTTTCTGAACAAAGTGATTAAAACAAATAAAATGTTAATTTTCATAATGTGGGTCGTCTTATGTTTCACGCCGTCATCCAAAATATCTCGCGGTAGTTGACTATCACTGTGCCAGAGGGCAAAACAACGAAATGACTCTCCACTGTTGTCATAAGAATTACGTAGAAAATCTCATCTTAAGCCATCAATATCATATCTTCTTATGTTATTAATGTTTTTAAGAAACCTTTATGTTTTACTCTGGAAAGGTAGTGGGCCTTTCACAAAGAAATGAATCCATATCTTTGGTTTTAAACATTGAAATATTTTGAATGATGAGATAATTACGTCAAACAATCGTTCGGAGTTGTTCAGTACAATTAGTGATACATCTAAATCTCTCCCAATGCATCCAGCCCATGGGTGGTGTGAGAGCCTAGGCCATTGTCCAGCGAGACCACTTGGTCGTGTCCGATTTGATAGATGAGCACCAATAAAACCAGGAGACAGGCTTGGGCAAGTGTCATTATTGTAGCTGTTCAATTCTCTATAAGAAAAAATCAAAATACAATAATAAGTTGTCAATGGCTAAATAAAATGGCACTTGATCTGTAATGGTTGATCTGAATCAAGTTGATCACCTGCGACCACATACAGTCAAACCTACTTTAATTAGCAACTACCTCTAAAGACCACCTACTTAAAAAATTCAATTTCTTTGAGTCGATCCTAACTAAATGGCCAATTTCTATTAACCACTTGGCTATAAAGAATTTTTTTCTTGGTTCCTTATTTAATTGTGTCGTCTTTATAGGCAGGTTTGGATTTAACTCAATTTGTAGACAAGACAAACCATCCAGCTTATATCTGGAGGTCTCATGTTCAAACTTGTGTCTGCATGGTCATGTATCTCATACACATGTACTAGCCAACTTTTTGAAATTCCAATGAGGGTAATTTCATGTGTTTAAACTTTTAACCTCAAGAAATTCTACTTAATAACCCTCTAACCCCTATGAAGAAATTAGAGGTTGATTTTTGCATATTTCGAATATTAAAGAATTTGGACTTGCTAAAATGGCCTTAAATGGCCTGGGGGTTCAAAATCGGGAGTCGCCCTCCAAAATAGGGAGGGTTGGTAGGTATGGATCTGTAGACTGACTTGACAGTTCTTAACAATGGTTGCATTTATTAAAATGCAGAAGAAAATATCAAAACTATGATTTCTTTATTGATTTCTTCTGCAAATTGATTGATAACTTACTTTGTGCGATAATTTTATGAAAGGCTGGTCCCTAAATTTGGTTTGATATAATTAAGCAACACAGTGCGTACATGTTAGATCATGTACATGTACATGTATTGTATGATGCATGAAATATTACAAGCTTACAATACAATATAATAATTATTTTTTCTTTGTTTTAATACCAAATCGGCTTTCTGATTGGCACAACATCTTTTTTGCATACCACTATGAAAAAAAAAAATCCGAGATTTGGCGCGAAACCCCCGACGTTATCGTGACGACTAAATAGAGACATTGAGGTTGCGTATTGATTCGGAAAAAAGAATCCCTTGAAAAACCACTTACATGTTACATTTAAAGAGACAATTCACTCAGGCAAATTCTTTTACATAACCAATAAGTAAACTATAGCATAAATGTATTGTTCTACATTTCTTATGAAACATATAACGTAAAACATTGACAAATTCCACAACATTGTTAAGTATTTTTAATTAATATCGTTGAAATATCAAATCGTTGATCAATACGATTAAGCAGGTACAATATTAACTCTGTACCCATACCCGAGCCAAAGTCAACGCAACGTTAAACAAATGAACTACATAACCACTGAGAAGGTGATTAAAATGATTTTTAGGCAAGACAATTCACCTAATAAGGTAAACACACACTACTGTCAGAGTGATTTGAGCAGTTCTAGCCAAAAATTGCATTACTTTACGAGCAAGGGACAGGGTTCGGCATACAAGAAGTTCGACCACAGTGTGTAATGGCGGACAGCGAGCAAGTTTGAATATTTCACACACGTGTCACCATCATAGGCGTTTCAGGCATATCACAGTAAAACTGACTGATGTAATTTTCCATTAGAAGTTGTTTTATCTGATATATATACAAATTTTAATGTTCTCTTAGAATGAAATTGTCCCTTTTTTAAACAAACTTCATTTTATCAAATAGAGTATAAAATTAATCATAAGTATTGATGTCACTATTTTTTATTTTATCAGGTTATAAAAAAAAAATTTTTGCAAACATTTGTGAGAATCCGCTACGTGGATTTCACACAGTTTGCAAACAATTTTTTTTTCATACTCGATAAAATTAAAAAATATAGTACGTAAACATCAATGCTTAAATAAATTTTATTTTAAAGTCGCATATTTCATACAAATAACATTAGCTCTTGTTAGCTATCAATTATCGCAACAAACAAAAGTATATATGTATTGTTAACAACAAATAAAGAATATTATACTTCACTTTCATTTAGAATGTTCTGATGGGATTGAACTTGATCACATGACATTGAATTACGTTAGAATTGGAAGGCGAGGGAAATAACCCCTCAGGGAAATAACCCTAGGAAAATTAAAACCCCTTGGAAAGCTCTGCGCGTGACCGGAAGTGAACGCCGTCTGCAATGTCAACCAACAATGGCAATGCTGTTGCTTATTTTTTGCAGTCCGACAAAATTTAGAGCAACATTGTTCGGAAACATCTTTATAAGTTCTTTATAACCAGACAAATTAATAATCAAATTTATTATTTCATTTGAATTTTGATCAGTATAATAAAAATAATTATGTCCCTATGTGTCGGAAATACACCCTCGAGAACAAAACTCTGTCCAGGGAGGGACAATTCTAGATGTATCCCTCCACAGAGGACCATAATTGTTTAATATTATATTTGTAGTGGGATTGGACTGGGTCAATCATCGGTGACCAGGTAGCTCAGTCGGTAGAGCACTCGGCTAGTATTCTGAGGGTCCCGGGTTTGAATCCCTGGTTCTGGCCGCTACATTTTCTCCTCTCCTGTTACAGATATTGGCGCCCAACTAAATAACCCACGGTGGTGGTGTTTGGAAGGGTCTCGTATGTCTTCGGGGCAAAGACTTCGAGAAAGGAGGGAGGAGTGTAGCGGGATTGGACTGGGTCGATCATCGCTGACCAGGTAGCTCAGTCGCGGTAGAGCACTCGGCTAGTATTCTGAGGGTCCCGGGTTCGAATCCCGGTCTGGCCGCTACATTTTCTCCTCTCCTGTTACATATTTAAAATGTGGACATGTCAAAAGGCTTGTATACAAGTCAATATCAGAATTAATTGCCCCCTTTTCCTGTCTGAGCACTTCAGAGAATTATATATTTGTTTCTAATAAAAAAAATACAACCAAATGTATAAATGATAAATTACATGTTAATACTTAAAAGCTTATGCTAACTATACATGTATAATAGGTTATTTTGATTGATGTTCAATTAGTAAAAATTTGATTAAAATCATATTAGCACTGTGGCAACTCACTAAGCCGATACACATGTACATTTGTAAATCGCAAATCCAGCTAAATAGTAGGCCTACTGATCTGAATGCAAACGTGAATGTGAACGTAATTTGTGGAGTGCAAACATTAATAGACAGAAACAGTTAGAGTAGGTTGTAATGCCAACTACATCGGAAATTTTGATATGCCGTCTGCTTTGGCAGATCCTACCATGGTTTATGTCATGTAGAATTAAACGGGTCTAAACCCTAAGTTCACAAAACAATTTCACACTAATTTTACAAAGACGTGTTTACCTTTACCTAGCCGGCTGAAGCAATGTTTTTACTCCATCTTGTCATGTCATGTGCTTTCGACCTCGGGGCGCACTCCCATGTGCATTAAGCCCCAGTGTGACAAATATTTGTGATTTTAAAAATAGCGGAGATTATTTATGCTCAAATTTCATTTTTATCTCATACATTTTAAATGTATTTAACATCGCTAACATAGCAACCAAAATATGTACTGCTGCATAATACGTTATATACAACGAAATATACGATGCCAATATTTGTATATTATTCATTGAATTTGTTTCGTTTCGACAAAGATGTTTTAATTTTGTATAGGGACGAATATTGTAAACTTCCGGTGTAATTTTTGGGTGGAGTATATAAAAGCTTGTCATCCAACTAAAGGACATCAAATGCTATCTCGTTCAAAACATTGTTATCGACTATATTTTCCTGAATACACTGTTGCAGTCGACACGCGTATCTACACTATTAGCTTTCCAAAAAGGAGAGTGGGCTACACGGAAGCTTAACCTAAACGATGATGTGATGATATGGAGTTGCTTTGCAATTATCAAATGTTGGAAAAGAAACTACGATCCGCGGGGGATTTTCCCCATAATGGTATAAAAACACGTTCTTTGTACAGTAGTAAAACGTAAATTGTAGTAAACAAGTCACGTACTTATACCACAGGTGTTCGTTTCTAATATAAACATAAGTATAATACTGGGTCAAGGTCTATAACTCGGCCGGCCATATAACAGTACCCAATTTCAGAAAAAAGTATGATTATTAACCAACCGTATAGGATATGATAATAGGAATACTCTCAATCGACAGCCAGATAATTTATCTTTAATTTGGTATATGATACAATATATATCATGCCCGTATAAATGGTCACTAGCTAGGTATCCAGAAACATCGGAAAACAGCCAGATTTCAACTGGTCGGACACTGTGGTGTGCCCATTCCGATATATTTACACGCCAGGACCTCTAATGCGTAGCTCAAAAACCACTGCATGTCAACACTTCAGCGTCAATAGAATGAAAGTTTTTGGTAGAAAACAAACTTACCGGTTAGTAAATCCATGGATAATTACCATCCAATTTGCCTAACGTAGCCCTTTGAAATTTCCGATTGAAAAAATTTATGTCTCTAGCCGCCAAAGTAAGTATGTGTGCAGTAGATTTGTTTTTGTCGGCGTTGATTGGCTCTCGAAAATTAATTGACCAATCAACGCCGAGAAAAAACAAATGTACTAACACACGTATCAACATGACGGCTAGAGACACACATTTTTTCAATTGGAAATTTTCAAAAGGCTGTATTGAGCAAATGGATGGTATATAGAAAAACACTAACATACCGGTAAGTTTGTTTTTCACCAAACTTTAATTCCTATGAAGCTGAAATGTTGACATGCAGTGGTTTTTGAGCTACCCATTAGAGCCCTGGCGTGTGTTATCGGAGGACACCACAGTGTTCCGACCAGTTTGAAATCTGGCTGTTTTCCGATTGTTTCTGGATACCTAGTGACATTTATACGGCGTGTGATTTATATTGTATCATATACCAAATTAAAGATAAATTTTCTGGCTGTCGATTGAGAGTATTCCTATTATCCATATTCTATACGGTTGGATAATAATCATACTTTTTTCTGAAATCGGGTAGTGTTTATATGGCCGGCCGAGTTATAGACCTTGACCCAGTATTATACTTATATTAGAAACGAGCACCTGTGCTTATTACCTCATTCATGCCATTGGCCGAAAATATAGGGAATCGTATTATGGGTATAACTAGTGTGTTTACTTACACATATAGTGATTTATGACTGAAGGAGGGCCTTAAAAGCACAAGCCAGATGTTAATTGAGTAAACATTAATTATTGCGATGTTAAAAAAGTTCAATTTATGGAAATAACGGCTATAAAAAGTCCACAGTTGTGTATGTTTGAATAGTAGGAGATTTCAGAAAAGATGGCGATGACGTCACACAAAGGTACATCCGGGCGCTCAAAGGTACAAACTCCTATATCTGTACACATAAACATTGAGGGAACACAGCCGCTTGCGATGTTTGTTTACATTTTATTGTAATAAATAGTACGACAATCCGAGAACTATTGCGTTATTTACATTCGAAAAGTGTAAATAAAAAATATTTTACAATAATTTACAATTTTAAACATCAGGGCCCGTATTCATGAAACCGTTCTTATGCTCATACTCAACTTTTATACTCATGCTCAAAACTGTGCTCCGGTGAGAACGTACTCAAAACTCCTATTCACGAAACTTTCTGAGAACGTTTCTCAGTGGAGAACGGTAACTAAGAGAACTCTCTAATGTCTTGGGGTCCGATTTTTGATATTACGCGCAATCCGCGCACCTGTAAATAAGCAGACGACAAAATATGGCTGACCACAACAGTCAAGGTGGCCAGGAAAGAAAGAAAAAGACTGTGTGGACTGCGGAGGAGGAGGCAGCCTTGATCCAAGCAGTACATTCTAACGAAAATGTACTGTTTGGGATCAATGTCTGGGCCCATGGCATTACTAAAATTAACTGCTAAGAGGAAAGAAACATGGGACAACAACACCCCAGGTCCTAAATTCGTAAGTATCATGAAAACACACATGAAATAATAAAATCATTTTCATGAGAGGCGTAACATATACCATTATGAAAAAGGGTATTAAGTTGATAGTCATAAGCTTACACAATTCCGCATAGCGAAAAAAAACACATGATTTTACAGTATCTGCCCGTAGTTGAGGCCTGGCATTTGTTTGTCCGTTTACGCTTCTCAGCTGTGCCGCTTTTTAGTGTTACGCGCGTCACCCAATCACGTTTCGTATCTATTTTTTAGAATATTAGGATTTGTTATTGAATAGACATCAATTTACAGACGAAGCAGCTCTTTTGTCATCTACCGGAATCAAGCTGACCATTACGATAAGTTTAATTGCTGGCCATGCCTATTATTTTTATAATCTATCCCACTGCACTTACAATATTGTTTACAATTTACGTGAATTTAAGCCTAAGCTGACTAGGCCAAAACGTCGCCTCGGTGTTCAACTTTCTGTTTCTGCATGGCCTGACACAAACTTTTAACTAGGGCTACATTGTACCACCAATATATCTAGGTGTATTTTGTAATGTGATAATGTAGGTCTACTTATGTACAGAGATCGGACAAAAGTAGATCTACAATGTATTTGGATACATAATAATTTTAAATTTTTAACCACAGAAAGCTTATATTACTAGAATCTACATACAATACATACACAGGATAAGTATATAAAAATACCCCTATACATTATTGAAATTTAGGCTTATATACGGCTAATTTTGTATGTTTATTTGCAGAACGTCAGGCTCCGGATCCTGTACAACTGTATGGGGCCTAATGGCTGTGATATATCAATTTATTGAAATAATTTTAATTTCATAACAGGGCTCATATATTTTACTCTGTTTATACTCCATTTTCGACCGCCACGAGAAAACACGGTCGCCATTACGTATAAACATTGACATATTGCAAATATCAATTTGATATTACATATTAAATTCAAAGTCACCCAAAATATAATTATAAGCAATTACTGTTTTCGAAGGGTTTCTTGATAAAACACCTTACGATGTGTGATTAGTACAAAATTAAACATTTGCTTTCGTAGATTACCCCAAGCCCACGGCAGCCATTACAGTACAACCGAGAACCCGAATTTCGTCCGTTTTTCAGTGTCAATAAAAATACCGTATTCTGGTTAATATTTTTGTCATCAATTTTGGGATTTAGTTTATAACATACAAATGAGTCAGTTTGTAGGTTCATTAATATCATATTTTTAAACAAAACTTTGAGTATTTAGATTCCTCGAAGCCGTGCGTAATGTATCCTGTCGGCATTTACGTACAGTACTACGATCTGTAATTTATATCAAATTTTAAATGAAGTCTACCTAATATTTATTCAAATTATATAAAATTAATACCATTCAAATTGGAGACTTAACACAGCAGTCCCATGGCATAAAAAGCGGCTGAAAAATGAAATATTAAAAATGAAATATGCAGCATGAAAACTGAAACGATTTCACCATATATTAATTTTTTCGAGTATCGCAGCCATACATGTACGTGTACGTGTAACACAGTATTTTGATACATAGGGCATCCATTAAAACAACATGTACATAGTTAAATAACGAAATATATATATCTTAAACAAGTACTTTTTTAGATAAAAGTGTTGGTAATCATTCATATGATTTATTTCCCCCACCCAATGCTGTGGCCTGCGGTGTGATCTACCAGCGATGAAGCCATACACACGAGCGGGGGAGTGGTAGGCCGTGGTCTGGGTCAGGAGGTTTCACTTTTTATGTTTATATGTATTCACATAGTTTAACACAGACAAGATAATACAATAAGAAAATAAAACATTAATTTCTAAACAACCTATTTCACAAACCCTAACCTCAATTATATAACGTATTAACAATAATCGGAAAACGTAGTGAATGCCGCTGCAGTGCGCTTACGACAAGTGGCTTCAGACATCTTGAAAGCTTACCACTTGTAAAATTTAGCAATCTAAACAAACTGTAGACATATAAGAATGGATAACATCCTTTAACATGTGAAACAATAAGAAATCCATTTCAAAAACAGAAAGTTTGCAAATATTAAAGTATAAACTTATTTTGTCAAATTATTCGATTTAGGTTGAAGCAGAGGATGGTACGTATCTGTTATTTGTATTTTATTCAGTCGCTCATACTGTTTTTTGTACCTTTTGAGGACCCGGATGTAAACTTTCTGTGAAACGTCACGCCATCTTTTCTGAAATCCCCTGTAACGGCAAAAATCCATTATAGATGTAAAAACGTCCCGAAAAGATAAGACTTTTTATAGCGGTGTAACGTTGAAAATGGACCTCCGTTGAAAATTGACCTCGGGTCAGTTTTTCAACGTTGAAAACGGACCCCCGAATGCCGTTGAAAATTGAACATGCCGTTGGAAATTGACAGTGTCTAGGGTCAATTCTCAACGGCAGGTCTGTTGAAAAATGACCGTTGAAAAATGACCTTGCCAAAACTATCAACAGATGGTCTTTTTAGAAAAATGACCCTAGTACATTGTTGCACAAACATGATTCTCTCGAATTCTGTTATCGCCATTCCAAATAATCTGCGACCCTTCTGTGCTGGTAAATTAAATACGTAATTACTAGGTGCGATTTTTGAAAAAAAAAATTTGAATATTCGTGTATTGTTATCCTTCGTAATAAATACCCTCATTTAAAAGTATTTTTAGGTGCTTGTAAATAGTTTATTATGGTGAGAATACGTCAACACAGCGCCTACAAAACGATCATTTTTTCTGCTATAAGTCCCATTTTTGTCCGTCCGTGAAGATAATGTTAATCTTAAATTGTTCTCAAACTGAGAACAATGCTATATAACACTGTAGGGTAATGTAGTTAAATAAAAAGGAATTGTTTGTCATCAACTGCTATGCAAAGTTTTGTACTATGTAGTGGCACAAGAGGACCCGTAGGGCCCGAGAAAATTTTAACAACCACTAGTAAACATATATGTAAAATGAGTATTCAAGAGCAAATGACTCATGTCGTCGAAGTAACAAACGGAACTCTATTTTAATTAAAACCGTGATTATTATAATAAGATTGGTTCAAGATACAAACAAATATACGGGATATCAAACCCTTTATTAGAGAAATAATAGGTATATATCTTTCATTGATTGCTTGAGAGAACAAAAAAATTTGCGGTGCCAAAGAATCAGATAGACATTATAGGCTTGATTGAAATCGTTAAATATCACTGAAAAATTAGTGTTATTGTACAGACATTTCCCCTGGACCTGTGTCGAAAGTGTCGTCTACTGCAAACTAAATGGGTACCGATCTCAACAACCAATCTTAAATTCCACAAAATCTACGCTTGTGGTGGTAAACATTACCCATAACAGTTTCACTTATGCCACAACTCTCCCTTTGTGAGGTGTCCATGACCCGTACTTTGTAGAAACACCATTCTGATGTTTGTGTTGTGTGTTGTGGTATGGTTGTGTTTTGTGTTGTTGTGTTTGTGTGATGTGTTGCTGTGTGATGTTTTCTTGTGAATTTTTGTGTTATGATGCGTGGTTGTGTTGTGTGATATTGTGTTGTGTTGTTGTGTAAATATTGTGTTGTGTTGTTTTTTTGGGTGGTGTTGTATTGTTGTTGCGTGGTTGTGTGTGTGATTGTGTTTGTGTGTTGTGTTATGTGTTTTTGTGTGATGTTTTGTTGATATGTTGTGTTGTGTTGTGAGGCTGTGTTGTGTTGTGTGTTGGATGAGAGTTGTGTTGTTGTTGCGTGTTTGTGTGAAGTGCTGTTGCGTATATGTTGTGTGTGATGTGCTGTTGCTTCTGGGTTGTGTGATTGTGCTGTTGTGTAATGTTGTGTTGTGTGATGTTGTGTTGTTGTAGAGAAAAAAAATGACCCGAGTTCAGTCCTTCAAACGTGGGTCTATCTTTCAACTTTAACAACGAAACCTGGTCCAATGAGATTGCATACCTGAAGCCATCTTCGCTCATCGCTGCCGAATAATAAACAACCGACCACCCCGCCAGGAATGAAATCTTAATTAGCTGCTGTTTCTTGAAAGGTTTTGTCATAATGAATATAGCGCTTATGTCGCCTATAATAGTACGGCAACTTCTTGTTGGGTATAATATTGTGTAGGATGACTTTGAAAAGTAATCATTATTTGGATATTATACAACGCGAAACGTTGGGCGTTATTACGCCAGAAAACCATATATACATTTGTATGTTTCTAATTACGACGTGCGCAACATTAAAATTATATTTAACACGGGTTGTAAAACCGCATTCCCCCGATTTTACAAAATCGGCAGAGGACATTCTTATATTCATGATTCTAAATTCTAACCGCGGCATAGAGGAATAACACCCTAAGCTAATTAAACTGGAATCAAAGTAGCCTCATAATTTTGATATTAGATAAGAGTTTTTCTTTGAAAAATGCCAAAAAAGTCCAATATCGATGCGACTGAGGTCAGCGAACAGCTAATGTCTTTATAATTGATATGTTTTCTAAAAAGAAGTATCAAAGAACTGGAGTCTTCATCTTGCTATAGCATCGATCCGTACGTAGCGCTAGATAATCTGGGCGTGACACTAGCAGGCTTCCACTTCTTGCGCCGCCTAGTAGATAAGTGTGATTGGACGGAGTCTGGCCCTACTCTAGGTCCCATCATGGAACTTCATTCTTGATAATCGATGCTCCACAGTGGATTAGAAGTATTGGGAACCAGGCCCGTGCCACATGGCCTGTACTTATAGAACCACTACTATCCTGTTAAATATAAATCCGAATACATATCATACAACGTTGATTATATCAGTAAGTTTGTATAGAGTATTAGAACATGCTATATCACATCCTTATCACACCAAAGTCCATAAACATGTACAAGACCTGTACATGTAACATGCCAAAGAGGTCTAATGATGGCACGTGTGGCTAACGTTGAACCGCGGGTTGAGTATATGCTAAACAAGAACATAGGACTTGACGTTCTGTCAATGATGAATATGGCAATACACAAACCCTAATTGGGCGTAAACATTGACTTGGTCATGGGGAGGTCCAGTATCTTATCGGGGTCATTAGAGCAGGCTGCTGACCTGGTACTGAATTCTATAAATAGGTGTATGGAATCCCTAGGCATTATCTCTCCGGACAATGACGGAGATGGCCGAACACTTGGACTCGCCCAATAACCTTTCCTCCCTCTCACCTTGGACTCACCAATGAGTATATAAGGGAGAAGCAGTGGCTAGGTTTTTTTTTCTTTTCTCTCGGCTTTGATTTGTTTTCACCTGGTTGATACATTACAGTAATACTGGAACTATACAAGGAAAGGCACAGCGGGTATGTTATAGAGTATAGAGCCCTGCCTGAACAAGGCTTCCCTCTTCCTCTGTATACACCTTGCATGCTTACTTGTAGTTAGTTGTCGCCAGTGTCTCCTTGAGCCTGAGTTTGTAGGCTGGGGTACATGTATAGAGCTGTAACGGCGGAGCGTGTGTATGCACGGGGTGAAAGTGAGAGCTCAGTTTTTGAGAGCTCATTTTGGCCTGTAGTGGCCAGCAGTGCAGCCCGGGTCAGTGTGTGTATGTTTATACACAGAGGACACGGCGCTGGCTACAGTACTATTGCATGTAGTCACTGTAGGGAGTTTTGAGAGCTCAGTTTGGCCTGTAGTGGTCAGCGGTGCAGCCGGGGTCAGGTGTGTATTGGGGCTAATACACAGAGGACAGGGGCTGGCTACAGTACGAGTGTACATTGTGACTGTAGGGTACAGCAGTGTGGTTTAACACTGTGGGGGAGCGGTAGCTATAGTACTGGGTGTTAAGTACTTAGTGTTCCGTTGTGGTGGTGTGGTAAAGCACCACGGGTATTTAGAACAGCACTGCAGCTATTTGAGAGCTCATTTTATTATTTAGGTGAGATACTTGGTAGATGGTATAGGGAGGCCGAGCAAGGACATGCTTGTCCATACCTGTAAATATATACTTTCTATTGTCATAGGTTAGGTTGTAGTACATAATGTATGTACTGTATTTTGGTTATGTTTGTTAGTTAGAATATATAGCTTAAGGAAACCATTTTAGTGTGTAGAACAAGTATATTAGTATTTCATGTAAGCAGCATGTCCTGTAGATATTCACTCTGTACATTTAGGTAGGCCCTTTCTGTATATATTGGCAAACGGGCTCTTTGTTAGTTTGTTAGTTGATGAATACTTATAACTGTTGGGATCTTTGGTGTGACAGACTGAGATCGGACCCCCGATACGTTACACAATTTGGTGGCAGCGGTGGGATTCCAATAGGTTATAGTAAGATTTGTGCATGCAGTTTTATTTTTATTTTGCCTTAGTATTATGACAATAGAAATAGGATTTGTTCCCGTATGGGGTGTTGATGATAGTGGTAACTGGGTTATAAAGAAGTACATTCGAATAGCTGACTACATTGAGTGTCAGGCTTGTTATTCCTATGTGAAAATTGGAGAGCAACATAACTGTCCAGGTATCTAGGTTGTTTTGTTTTGTTTGTTTTTGTTTTTGATAAACATTTCGTTGGGAAGTAACTATCGACAGAACGGCAGTATGTCGGATGAGGACTTGCCCAACTATGGTTCCCTGCCCTCGGGTGCGGGCAAAATAGGCCTTTCACCATACAGTATCAGGTTTGAGAATCCTGATGATACGAAGGTATATGGGAGGTCGGAGATTAGAGATTCTGGGTTTGCTTCACATCGACCTTCAGGGATATCTCCCCAGACTGTGGCTTCTACAGGTTTAAATGCAGTGAGCCAGGAAGAGTCAAATGAAGGAGATATTGACGACGAAATAAGGATCATGCAGGAGGAGCTAAGATCGCTGTCGGCACAAAATCAAAGCCTGAAGGAAGAAAGGGACAGAAGTACATCTCCATCTCGTGGCCGAGGTAGAGCTGATAGTCCCCGACGTGTTCGGTTCTCAGAATCTAGAAAAATTGTCAACTCCACACCTAAGGTGATAAAAGGAGAGCATGTAACCAAGAGGAAGGCTCCTAAATTAGGTTTTGCTTCCTTGGGCTTGCAACCAGACGATAGCGAGGCCGATGATGAGCTGGGCCCACTCTTAGTGAGACCAAAGACAATATCTGTCAGGGCTGCGACTTATGATGGCTCAACACCTTGGAAGGACTATCTGTCACATTTCGAGGCATGTGCTAGGATCAATAGATGGTCTGACACAGAAAAAGGTCTCTACCTTGCTGTAAGCCTACGAGGACATGCACAAGGAATCCTCGGAGACTTACCTAAGGGAAGACAGGAACATTACTCCTCGTTGGTGAAAACTTTGGAGGATCGCTTTGCTCCTCCAAACCAAGATGAGTTGTACAGAATACAGCTACTGGAGAGAAGACAGAAAGCAACAGAATCGTTACCAGAGTTAGGCCAGGCAATCCGGCGACTGGTAAACTTGGCATACCGAACAGTCCCTAGTGATGTTAGAGAAACGCTAGCTAAGCAACAGTTTATCGAGGCTCTTGTAGACTCGGATATGCGTATTAGGATTAAACAGGGGAGACCCCAGGACCTGAATGACGCAATCAGACTTGCAGTGGAGCTAGAAGCGTATAACCGCGCAGAAAAACATAAGCGGGACGGATATGCACATGTTAGAGGGACCGTGGTAGAAAATGAGTCGGAAACGGAGAGAGGAAATAAAAACACACCAATGGCCAAAGATATGCTTGGTCAAATACAGAAAAAGCTTGAGGAATTACAAAAGGAACTACATTCCCTAAAAAGGGTTAAAAAGCAACAAGATCAGTCAACGAATAGTCATTGGAAAGATCAAACTGTAACTACCAAGACGTGCTACAAGTGCGGGGAGACTGGACATTTTAAACGGGATTGTCCTCAGTTGAGTAAAGAGCGAACGCTCAAAAATAATCCACACAATACCGCCAAGCCAGTCAGCACCAGAATAAAGGGGATAAATAAGAAGACAGAGCTTGGAGTCTCCTCTGCAGCTTTGGAGGCTGGGCTCTATTTAAATGCTGAAGTACAGCATGTAAAGGTTAGGCTCTTGGTAGATACTGGAGCTACAGTGACTATTTTGTCGAAAGCAGTATATGAGAGCATCCCGGAGGAGGATCGTCCTAAATTACAGGAAGTAACAAAGGATATTGTTGCTGCAAACGGCGCTGAACTAGAAGTACTCGGGAAAGGGGAATTCTTGCTGAAGCCGGAGGGTTGTAATGATATGTACACTGAAGCGGTAGTGGCCGAGATTAGCACAGATGGCTTACTTGGACTCGATTTCATGGCTAGGAAAAATGGAGTGCTAGACCTCAGAATGGGTAAATTGACTCTGGATGATACTCCAATGGACATGAAATATGAAGGAACTCTTGGATGCTTCAGGGTATCTGCAACTGAGCAGAGAATAATTCCTCCGAATAGCGAGGTGATCATACCGGGAAAATTGCATACTCATGCAGGAGAAACACTAACGGGTGACTCTCTGCTGGTAGAAGGATCAGTAAGTTTTGTGAAAGGAGAAAAAGCACTGGTAGCCAGATCATTGGTGACTGCTGCTAGTGTAGTTCCACTTAGATTAATGAATGTACAGGACAAGCCCCAAGTGATATACACGGGCACAACTATAGCCACCGCCAGTCTTGTTGATGTAGTTTGTCAAGGTGATCTCCCTGACGGAGAAACGGATTCATTAAGAACTGACCTAAAACAGCTACTAGAACGATCCATGACTAGTCTAGATGAAAAGCAGTACAAGGAAGTTGAAGACCTGTTGAGGCAATACCGTCATGTCTTTGCAGAGAATGACGCAGATCTGGGCCGGACAAGTCTTGTGAAACATCGCATAGAGACAGGTTCAGCAAAACCTATTAAACAACCCTTACGGAGGGTTCCCGCTCAGTTACGCGATGAGGTAGACAAGCAGGTTCAGGATATGTTAGATAGGAATGTTATAAGGAAGTCAGTCAGTCCTTGGTCTTCCGGTATTGTTTTAGTGAAAAAGAAGGATGGAAACAATGCGCTTTTGTGTTGACTATCGACAACTAAATGCCGTAAGTCAGCACGACGCCTACCCACTTCCTAGGATAGACGAAGCGTTGGATCAGTTGAAAGGTTGTTCATGGTTCTCTACACTTGATTTGAATTCCGGGTATTGGCAGGTTGAGTTAGAAGAAGGAGATCGTCCGAAGACGGCCTTCAGTACTCGAACAGGGTTATATGAATTCCTGGTTATGCCATTTGGTTTAACTTCAGCGCCTGCCACGTTTGAAAGACTAATGGAAACGGTTATGGCTGGTCTCCAGTGGCAAATCTGTCTAATATATCTGGATGATATTATAGTTGTAGGCAGGACATTTGAGGAGATGATGGCAAACTTAAAGACTGTGTTTGACCGACTGCTAGGTGCAGGACTGAAATTGAAGGCAAAGAAGTGTCAACTCTTCAGGAAACAAGTCCAGTATCTGGGACACATTGTTTCAGAAACAGGGATAGCCACAGACCCAGATAAGATTGAAATCATCCAACAATGGCCCTTACCTACAAATGTCAAGGAGCTTCGATCTTTCCTTGGATTTTGCAGTTATTACCGGAGGTTCGTTAAAAACTTTTCTGGTATTGCAAAATGCCTTCACAAACTCACGGAGAAAGGGAAACAGTTTGAATGGTCAAAAGAATGTCAAGAAGCATTTGATATGCTTAAATATCGGCTCACTAACAGTCCAATACTGACCCACCCAGATTTCACACAACCATTTTTGCTGGATACTGATGCTAGCAATGAGGCTATAGGAGCTGTATTATCGCAGGTAATAGATGGCACTGAAAGGCCAATCGCTTATGCAGGACGAACTCTTACGAAGTCGGAGCGGAAATATTGTGTGACAAGGAAGGAACTACTTGCTGTGGTACATTTTACCAAATACTTTAAACATTATCTCTATGGCAAAAAGTTCACTGTGCGAACAGACCACAGTTCCCTACGTTGGCTATTGAACTTCAAGGAGCCGGAAGGACAAATGGCTCGCTGGTTACAAGTCCTTAGTAGCTATGACATGGAAATCAAACACCGCCCAGGTGTTCAGCACAGGAACGCGGATGGTCTCAGTCGCATTCCTTGCAAACAATGTGGGTTTCCTCCCACATGGGAGGATAACATCGATCCACAAGAGGAACCTGCACCAATGGTTAACTCGGCACAGGTGGATAGTAAAGCAAAAGAACACAATATCCATCGCACCCTCCAGGATTCACAAACTGTTGATGATGATATATCACAGGTAAAGGAATGGGTAATAAAAGGTAGCAAACCGAAGTATCAGGAAATTGCTGGTAGGAATATAGTTGTTAAGGCACTCTGGTCACAATTTGAGTCGCTGGTTGTGCAAGATGAGATCTTGTGTAGGAAGACTTCGCTGCTGCAGTCGGTGCAGGCAGTGATACCGGCATCGTTACGTCGGACTGTACTAGGATTTTGTCACGACAACCGAACGGCTGGCCATCTTGGAGTCAAGAAAACGCTTGCTCGTATCAGACAAGGATACTATTGGCCAGGACTACAAATGGATGTTAAGAGTTATATTGCTGGGTGTCCACATTGCAACAAGCGGAAAGCTCCTATACCGAGCAAGAGAGCGCCAATGCAAATGGTGGAGTCGGGATTTCCAATGGAGAGGATAGCTCTAGATATTCTATGTGAGCTGCCTCTTACCAAGGACGGTAACCGTCATATATTGGTTATTTCCGATTATTATACCAAATGGACAGAATGCTTTGCTATGCCCAATATGGAGGCGGCCACTGTGGCAAAGATAGTTGTAGAGGAAGTGGTGTGCAGATTCGGTGTACCACACTCAATCCATTCAGACCAAGGAACTCAGTTTGAGAGCGAGTTGTTTAAGGAAATGTGCGAGCTCCTTCGTATTACCAAAACACGCACTACACCCTATCACCCTCAGTCAGATGGAATGGTAGAGCGCTTTAACAAAACACTGGTTACAATGTTAAGTGCATTTGTTAACAGTCATCAAACTGACTGGGATGAACATCTTCCGTATGTCCTTATGGCGTACCGTTCCACAGAGCATGAAACAACCCGCAACTCTCCTAACCTAATGATGCTAGGTCGCGAAGTAACTACTCCACTAGACATCCAGTTTCAAATGCCCCAGCACCTTAAATCTATTCCTAGGAATGAATGGGTGTGGAAATTGAAAGAGCAAATGGAGGAATCGCACAAACATGTCAGGCAACATGCAAAGGGAGCGATGAATAGGCAGAAGAAATATTACGATCAGAAGGTGTCATGGCAATGTTTTAAACCAGGTGATCGGGTTTACGTATATTTCCCAAACGTGCGCCCGGGGAAATCTCACAAACTTTCCGAACGATGGCAAGGGCCGTTCAAAGTAATTTCCAGGGTAGGGGAGGTAACTTACAAGATCAGAGGTGGTTATAAAGGCAGAATGCAGGTAGTGCATGCGGATAGAATAAGGGGAATAAAATCACAGGTGTTGCGTGGTGAGCAGAAAGGTGAAGTGTCAGGACTGAGAGATGTTCAGGTGCAGGTAGATGAGACCAGTTTTCAGTTAGAAAGTAGTCAGAAAAGTGAGACAATGGAGGAAGGGGATTGGTTTCCTGAGAATGATTCTCAGAAAGGGGAAAGAGGCTCCAGGAGACAACGGCGTCCTCCCAAATGGCATTCTGATTTTACTCCGGTATACCTTGTCCAAAGCAAATCACTATATGCCATGTCTCTCTTCTCTCTTTCCAGGAAAATGGCCAAATCCAAGACAACTCCGGTGAAACTACAACGACACACGTGCCCCATCTGTTTGACCAAAATATCGACTATGGAGGCAATGAAGCTTCATCTTATGGAATGTGGGATGAAGACCGTCAACAACGTACTCAAATGTGGTAGTTGTGCATACACCACTTACAAAGCAGCAAATTTGCGCCGACATAAGAAGCGGCATGAAACAGGTGAAAGCAGCAGCGTTAAAACCAGCGCAGATGATTCATCTGCTTGTCCCAAAACTGGAGATATATCTGATGATGAGGTAAGCTGGTGTGAGGAGGACCCAGGAACGCTGATAGGTGACCTTGAATTGTCAGCGTCCGAAGATTCCGACATTGAGGACAGTAGCAATATTGGTCGGACAATAAGGAAAAGAACGGAACCGGCCCCTGTGTTCGCCGGAAAGAAGCGGTCACAGACATGTCTACATCCAAAGGATCCAGCTAACATGGACCCGAAGCCAGTAGGGCCTGCTGCTATAGCTATGACAGGTGCAAAGAAGGTCAGATTGACCAAGGTTTCTCATGTAGG
This sequence comes from Argopecten irradians, assembly GCF_041381155.1. Classification (NCBI taxonomy): domain Eukaryota; kingdom Metazoa; phylum Mollusca; class Bivalvia; order Pectinida; family Pectinidae; genus Argopecten; species Argopecten irradians. The sequence goes on along the minus strand of NW_027187881.1, from coordinate 31,531 downwards.
AACACAGACTGAGTCAAGGTCCAGGAAAACGGTGACCAAGACCACCAGGTACTCTGAGAATGGTCAAGATCACGAGATCATTGAATTTGAGGAGACATTCATCTAAAAATGTATATAGCTACTGCACACAGATTGTAGGTTGTAGTCATTGCAATATTGAAGATAGGTGCTTCTTTGTTATTTTTTTTTATATAAAATGTTATTATAGCTAGTCAACTTTTGATACACATACTTTACTTTTGATGCATTTTATTTTTGTCGAGGAGTTGTGTTATTAAACATGTCGTTAAAGTATATATATATATATCTTACATATACATTTAACTTTTTATAGTTATTTTTGATAATTGCATGCCATTCCATTGAAAATGTACTCTATTGATATTTTGTTTAGTCAGTATTTATATCATACATATCCTTCTTAGAATAGATTTCCTGTTATTTTGTTGATATTATTACTTTTGATTGTTCTTTACATGAAGTTATTTTTGATAAATATTTGTATATATTGCACTTAAATGATTTTTGTTTTGTTTTTATGGGACGCGAGGACGCTTGCTCGGAGGCGTGGGTAATGTGATGAATATGGCAATACACAAACCCTAATTGGGCGTAAACATTGACTTGGTCATGGGGAGGTCCAGTATCTTATCGGGGTCATTAGAGCAGGCTGCTGACCTGGTACTGAATTCTATAAATAGGTGTATGGAATCCCTAGGCATTATCTCTCCGGACAATGACGGAGATGGCCGAACACTTGGACTCGCCCAATAACCTTTCCTCCCTCTCACCTTGGACTCACCAATGAGTATATAAGGGAGAAGCAGTGGCTAGGTTTTTTTTTCTTTTCTCTCGGCTTTGATTTGTTTTCACCTGGTTGATACATTACAGTAATACTGGAACTATACAAGGAAAGGCACAGCGGGTATGTTATAGAGTATAGAGACCTGCCTGAACAAGGCTTCCCTCTTCCTCTGTATACACCTTGCATGCTTACTTGTAGTTAGTTGTCGCCAGTGTCTCCTTGAGCCTGAGTTTGTAGGCTGGGGTACATGTATAGAGCTGTAACGGCGGAGCGTGTGTATGCACGGGGTGAAAGTGAGAGCTCAGTTTTTGAGAGCTCATTTTGGCCTGTAGTGGCCAGCAGTGCAGCCCGGGTCAGTGTGTGTATGTTTATACACAGGGACACGGCGCTGGCTACAGTACTATTGCATGTAGTCACTGTAGGGAGTTTTGAGAGCTCAGTTTGGCCTGTAGTGGTCAGCGGTGCAGCCGGGGTCAGGTGTGTATTGGGGCTAATACACAGAGGACAGGGGCTGGCTACAGTACGAGTGTACATTGTGACTGTAGGGTACAGCAGTGTGGTTTAACACTGTGGGGGGAGCGGTAGCTATAGTACTGGGTGTTAAGTACTTAGTGTTCCGTTGTGGTGTGGTAAAGCACCACGGGTATTTAGAACAGCACTGCAGCTATTTGAGAGCTCATTTTATTATTTAGGTGAGATACTTGGTAGATGGTATAGGGAGGCCGAGCAAGGACATGCTTGTCCATACCTGTAAATATATACTTTCTATTGTCATAGGTTAGGTTGTAGTACATAATGTATGTACTGTATTTTGGTTATGTTTGTTAGTTAGAATATATAGCTTAAGGAAACCATTTTAGTGTGTAGAACAAGTATATTAGTATTTCATGTAAGCAGCATGTCCTGTAGATATTCACTCTGTACATTTAGGTAGGCCCTTTCTGTATATATTGGCAAACGGGCTCTTTGTTAGTTTGTTAGTTGATGAATACTTATAACTGTTGGGATCTTTGGTGTGACAGACTGAGATCGGACCCCCGATACGTTACACAATTTGTACAGTAACAGGTGTGAGAATCCTGATGATACGAAGGTATATGGGAGGTCGGAGATTAGAGATTCTGGGTTTGCTTCACATCGACCTTCAGGGATATCTCCCCAGACTGTGGCTTCTACAGGTTTAAATGCAGTGAGCCAGGAAGAGTCAAATGAAGGAGATATTGACGACGAAATAAGGATCATGCAGGAGGAGCTAAGATCGCTGTCGGCACAAAATCAAAGCCTGAAGGAAGAAAGGGACAGAAGTACATCTCCATCTCGTGGCCGAGGTAGAGCTGATAGTCCCCGACGTGTTCGGTTCTCAGAATCTAGAAAAATTGTCAACTCCACACCTAAGGTGATAAAAGGAGAGCATGTAACCAAGAGGAAGGCTCCTAAATTAGGTTTTGCTTCCTTGGGCTTGCAACCAGACGATAGCGAGGCCGATGATGAGCTGGGCCCACTCTTAGTGAGACCAAAGACAATATCTGTCAGGGCTGCGACTTATGATGGCTCAACACCTTGGAAGGACTATCTGTCACATTTCGAGGCATGTGCTAGGATCAATAGATGGTCTGACACAGAAAAAGGTCTCTACCTTGCTGTAAGCCTACGAGGACATGCACAAGGAATCCTCGGAGACTTACCTAAGGGAAGACAGGAACATTACTCCTCGTTGGTGAAAACTTTGGAGGATCGCTTTGCTCCTCCAAACCAAGATGAGTTGTACAGAATACAGCTACTGGAGAGAAGACAGAAAGCAACAGAATCGTTACCAGAGTTAGGCCAGGCAATCCGGCGACTGGTAAACTTGGCATACCGAACAGTCCCTAGTGATGTTAGAGAAACGCTAGCTAAGCAACAGTTTATCGAGGCTCTTGTAGACTCGGATATGCGTATTAGGATTAAACAGGGGAGACCCCAGGACCTGAATGACGCAATCAGACTTGCAGTGGAGCTAGAAGCGTATAACCGCGCAGAAAAACATAAACGGGACGGATATGCACATGTTAGAGGGACCGTGGTAGAAAATGAGTCGGAAACGGAGAGAGGAAATAAAAACACACCAATGGCCAAAGATATGCTTGGTCAAATACAGAAAAAGCTTGAGGAATTACAAAAGGAACTACATTCCCTAAAAATGGTTTAAAAAGCAACAAGATCAGTCAACGAATAGTCATTGGAAAGATCAAACTGTAACTACCAAGACGTGCTACAAGTGCGGGGAGACTGGACATTTTAAACGGGATTGTCCTCAGTTGAGTAAAGAGCGAACGCTCAAAAATAATCCACACAATACCGCCAAGCCAGTCAGCACCAGAATAAAGGGGATAAATAAGAAGACAGAGCTTGGAGTCTCCTCTGCAGCTTTGGAGGCTGGGCTCTATTTAAATGCTGAAGTACAGCATGTAAAGGTTAGGCTCTTGGTAGATACTGGAGCTACAGTGACTATTTTGTCGAAAGCAGTATATGAGAGCATCCCGGAGGAGGATCGTCCTAAATTACAGGAAGTAACAAAGGATATTGTTGCTGCAAACGGCGCTGAACTAGAAGTACTCGGGAAAGGGGAATTCTTGCTGAAGCCGGAGGGTTGTAATGATATGTACACTGAAGCGGTAGTGGCCGAGATTAGCACAGATGGCTTACTTGGACTCGATTTCATGGCTAGGAAAAATGGAGTGCTAGACCTCAGAATGGGTAAATTGACTCTGGATGATACTCCAATGGACATGAAATATGAAGGAACTCTTGGATGCTTCAGGGTATCTGCAACTGAGCAGAGAATAATTCCTCCGAATAGCGAGGTGATCATACCGGGAAAATTGCATACTCATGCAGGAGAAACACTAACGGGTGACTCTCTGCTGGTAGAAGGATCAGTAAGTTTTGTGAAAGGAGAAAAAGCACTGGTAGCCAGATCATTGGTGACTGCTGCTAGTGTAGTTCCACTTAGATTAATGAATGTACAGGACAAGCCCCAAGTGATATACACGGGCACAACTATAGCCACTGCCAGTCTTGTTGATATAGTTTGTCAAGGTGATCTCCCTGACGGAGAAACGGATTCATTAAGAACTGACCTAAAACAGCTACTAGAACGATCCATGACTAGTCTAGATGAAAAGCAGTACAAGGAAGTTGAAGACCTGTTGAGGCAATACCGTCATGTCTTTGCAGAGAATGACGCAGATCTGGGCCGGACAAGTCTTGTGAAACATCGCATAGAGACAGGTTCAGCAAAACCTATTAAACAACCCTTACGGAGGGTTCCCGCTCAGTTACGCGATGAGGTAGACAAGCAGGTTCAGGATATGTTAGATAGGAATGTTATAAGGAAGTCAGTCAGTCCTTGGTCTTCCGGTATTGTTTTAGTGAAAAAGAAGGATGGAACAATGCGCTTTTGTGTTGACTATCGACAACTAAATGCCGTAAGTCAGCACGACGCCTACCCACTTCCTAGGATAGACGAAGCGTTGGATCAGTTGAAAGGTTGTTCATGGTTCTCTACACTTGATTTGAATTCCGGGTATTGGCAGGTTGAGTTAGAAGAAGGAGATCGTCCGAAGACGGCCTTCAGTACTCGAACAGGGTTATATGAATTCCTGGTTATGCCATTTGGTTTAACTTCAGCGCCTGCCACGTTTGAAAGACTAATGGAAACGGTTATGGCTGGTCTCCAGTGGCAAATCTGTCTAATATATCTGGATGATATTATAGTTGTAGGCAGGACATTTGAGGAGATGATGGCAAACTTAAAGACTGTGTTTGACCGACTGCTAGGTGCAGGACTGAAATTGAAGGCAAAGAAGTGTCAACTCTTCAGGAAACAAGTCCAGTATCTGGGACACATTGTTTCAGAAACAGGGATAGCCACAGACCCAGATAAGATTGAAATCATCCAACAATGGCCCTTACCTACAAATGTCAAGGAGCTTCGATCTTTCCTTGGATTTTGCAGTTATTACCGGAGGTTCGTTAAAAACTTTTCTGGTATTGCAAAATGCCTTCACAAACTCACGGAGAAAGGGAAACAGTTTGAATGGTCAAAAGAATGTCAAGAAGCATTTGATATGCTTAAATATCGGCTCACTAACAGTCCAATACTGACCCACCCAGATTTCACACAACCATTTTTGCTGGATACTGATGCTAGCAATGAGGCTATAGGAGCTGTATTATCGCAGGTAATAGATGGCACTGAAAGGCCAATCGCTTATGCAGGACGAACTCTTACGAAGTCGGAGCGGAAATATTGTGTGACAAGGAAGGAACTACTTGCTGTGGTACATTTTACCAAATACTTTAAACATTATCTCTATGGCAAAAAGTTCACTGTGCGAACAGACCACAGTTCCCTACGTTGGCTATTGAACTTCAAGGAGCCGGAAGGACAAATGGCTCGCTGGTTACAAGTCCTTAGTAGCTATGACATGGAAATCAAACACCGCCCAGGTGTTCAGCACAGGAACGCGGATGGTCTCAGTCGCATTCCTTGCAAACAATGTGGGTTTCCTCCCACATGGGAGGATAACATCGATCCACAAGAGGAACCTGCACCAATGGTTAACTCGGCACAGGTGGATAGTAAAGCAAAAGAACACAATATCCATCGCACCCTCCAGGATTCACAAACTGTTGATGATGATATATCACAGGTAAAGGAATGGGTAATAAAAGGTAGCAAACCGAAGTATCAGGAAATTGCTGGTAGGAATATAGTTGTTAAGGCACTCTGGTCACAATTTGAGTCGCTGGTTGTGCAAGATGAGATCTTGTGTAGGAAGACTTCGCTGCTGCAGTCGGTGCAGGCAGTGATACCGGCATCGTTACGTCGGACTGTACTAGGATTTTGTCACGACAACCGAACGGCTGGCCATCTTGGAGTCAAGAAAACGCTTGCTCGTATCAGACAAGGATACTATTGGCCAGGACTACAAATGGATGTTAAGAGTTATATTGCTGGGTGTCCACATTGCAACAAGCGGAAAGCTCCTATACCGAGCAAGAGAGCGCCAATGCAAATGGTGGAGTCGGGATTTCCAATGGAGAGGATAGCTCTAGATATTCTATGTGAGCTGCCTCTTACCAAGGACGGTAACCGTCATATATTGGTTATTTCCGATTATTATACCAAATGGACAGAATGCTTTGCTATGCCCAATATGGAGGCGGCCACTGTGGCAAAGATAGTTGTAGAGGAAGTGGTGTGCAGATTCGGTGTACCACACTCAATCCATTCAGACCAAGGAACTCAGTTTGAGAGCGAGTTGTTTAAGGAAATGTGCGAGCTCCTTCGTATTACCAAAACACGCACTACACCCTATCACCCTCAGTCAGATGGAATGGTAGAGCGCTTTAACAAAACACTGGTTACAATGTTAAGTGCATTTGTTAACAGTCATCAAACTGACTGGGATGAACATCTTCCGTATGTCCTTATGGCGTACCGTTCCACAGAGCATGAAACAACCCGCAACTCTCCTAACCTAATGATGCTAGGTCGCGAAGTAACTACTCCACTAGACATCCAGTTTCAAATGCCCCAGCACCTTAAATCTATTCCTAGGAATGAATGGGTGTGGAAATTGAAAGAGCAAATGGAGGAATCGCACAAACATGTCAGGCAACATGCAAAGGGAGCGATGAATAGGCAGAAGAAATATTACGATCAGAAGGTGTCATGGCAATGTTTTAAACCAGGTGATCGGGTTTACGTATATTTCCCAAACGTGCGCCCGGGGAAATCTCACAAACTTTCCGAACGATGGCAAGGGCCGTTCAAAGTAATTTCCAGGGTAGGGGAGGTAACTTACAAGATCAGAGGTGGTTATAAAGGCAGAATGCAGGTAGTGCATGCGGATAGAATAAGGGGAATAAAATCACAGGTGTTGCGTGGTGAGCAGAAAGGTGAAGTGTCAAGACTGAGAGATGTTCAGGTGCAGGTAGATGAGACCAGTTTTCAGTTAGAAAGTAGTCAGAAAAGTGAGACAATGGAGGAAGGGGATTGGTTTCCTGAGAATGATTCTCAGAAAGGGGAAAGAGGCTCCAGGAGACAACGGCGTCCTCCCAAATGGCATTCTGATTTTACTCCGGTATACCTTGTCCAAAGCAAATCACTATATGCCATGTCTCTCTTCTCTCTTTCCAGGAAAATGGCCAAATCCAAGACAACTCCGGTGAAACTACAACGACACACGTGCCCCATCTGTTTGACCAAAATATCGACTATGGAGGCAATGAAGCTTCATCTTATGGAATGTGGGATGAAGACCGTCAACAACGTACTCAAATGTGGTAGTTGTGCATACACCACTTACAAAGCAGCAAATTTGCGCCGACATAAGAAGCGGCATGAAACAGGTGAAAGCAGCAGCGTTAAAACCAGCGCAGATGATTCATCTGCTTGTCCCAAAACTGGAGATATATCTGATGATGAGGTAAGCTGGTGTGAGGAGGACCCAGGAACGCTGATAGGTGACCTTGAATTGTCAGCGTCCGAAGATTCCGACATTGAGGACAGTAGCAATATTGGTCGGACAATAAGGAAAAGAACGGAACCGGCCCCTGTGTTCGCCGGAAAGAAGCGGTCACAGACAAGTCTACATCCAAAGGATCCAGCTAACATGGACCCGAAGCCGATAGGGCCTGCTGCTATAGCTATGACAGGTGCAAAGAAGGTCAGATTGACCAAGGTTTCTCATGTAGGAACACAGACTGAGTCAAGGTCCAGGAAAACGGTGACCAAGACCACCAGGTACTCTGAGAATGGTCAAGATCACGAGATCATTGAATTTGAGGAGACATTCATCTAAAAATGTATATAGCTACTGCACACAGATTGTAGGTTGTAGTCATTGCAATATTGAAGATAGGTGCTTCTTTGTTATTTTTTTTTATATAAAATGTTATTATAGCTAGTCAACTTTTGATACACATACTTTACTTTTGATGCATTTTATTTTTGTCGAGGAGTTGTGTTATTAAACATGTCGTTAAAGTATATATATATATATATCTTACATATACATTTAACTTTTTGATAGTTATTTTTGATAATTGCATGCCATTCCATTGAAAATGTACTCTATTGATATTTTGTTTAGTCAGTATTTATATCATACATATCCTTCTTAGAATAGATTTCCTGTTATTTTGTTGATATTATTACTTTTGATTGTTCTTTACATGAAGTTATTTTTGATAAATATTTGTATATATTGCACTTAAATGATTTTTGTTTTGTTTTTATGGGACGCGAGGACGCTTGCTCGGAGGCGTGGGTAATGTGATGAATATGGCAATACACAAACCCTAATTGGGCGTAAACATTGACTTGGTCATGGGGGAGGTCCAGTATCTTATCGGGGTCATTAAAGCAGGCTGCTGACCTGGTACTGAATTCTATAAATAGGTGTATGGAATCCCTAGGCATTATCTCTCCGGACAATGACGGAGATGGCCGAACACTTGGACTCGCCCAATAACCTTTCCTCCCTCTCACCTTGGACTCACCAATGAGTATATAAGGGAGAGAAGCAGTGGCTAGTTTTTTTTTCTTTTCTCTCGGCTTTGATTTGTTTTCACCTGGTTGATACATTACAGTAATACTGGAACTATACAAGGAAAGGCACAGCGGGTATGTTATAGAGTATAGAGACCTGCCTGAACAAGGCTTCCCTCTTCCTCTGTATACACCTTGCATGCTTACTTGTAGTTAGTTGTCGCCAGTGTCTCCTTGAGCCTGAGTTTGTAGGCTGGGGTACATGTATAGAGCTGTAACGGCGGAGCGTGTGTATGCACGGGGTGAAAGTGAGAGCTCAGTTTTTGAGAGCTCATTTTGGCCTGTAGTGGCCAGCAGTGCAGCCCGGGTCAGTGTGTGTATGTTTATACACAGAGGACACGGCGCTGGCTACAGTACTATTGCATGTAGTCACTGTAGGGAGTTTTGAGAGCTCAGTTTGGCCTGTAGTGGTCAGCGGTGCAGCCGGGGTCAGGTGTGTATTGGGGCTAATACACAGAGGACAGGGGCTGGCTACAGTACGAGTGTACATTGTGACTGTAGGGTACAGCAGTGTGGTTTAACACTGTGGGGGGAGCGGTAGTTATAGTACTGGGTGTTAAGTACTTAGTGTTCCGTTGTGGTGTGGTAAAGCACCACGGGTATTTAGAACAGCACTGCAGCTATTTGAGAGCTCATTTTATTATTTAGGTGAGATACTTGGTAGATGGTATAGGGAGGCCGAGCAAGGACATGCTTGTCCATACCTGTAAATATATACTTTCTATTGTCATAGGTTAGGTTGTAGTACATAATGTATGTACTGTATTTTGGTTATGTTTGTTAGTTAGAATATATAGCTTAAGGAAACCATTTTAGTGTGTAGAACAAGTATATTAGTATTTCATGTAAGCAGCATGTCCTGTAGATATTCACTCTGTACATTTAGGTAGGCCCTTTCTGTATATATTGGCAAACGGGCTCTTTGTTAGTTTGTTAGTTGATGAATACTTATAACTGTTGGGATCTTTGGTGTGACAGACTGAGATCGGACCCCCGATACGTTACAAAAAATTAAAAGCCGTTTCGGACAATCTGATTAAAGTGTAGGTCTCTATTCCTCTATAACCACTAACGTTACGTTCAATAGAGGATCTGACAACATCCCATCGGGGTCAGCTGATGACCTTTTTACCTTTTCTACACATTGTTATATCAATTGGTAACTTCATTTCGTCCCAGTATACTTATAAATTTAGCATTGCTGTGCTCTTTGGGCGAGATGACTATATATACAGGAAAAATAATTCTGGCACCTTTTTCAAACTATTTCGTCCCCAGTCAAGATTCTGGCAGCAACAATTTGATTGGCCATTTCCAAATGTCGCCATGCCAGCACGTGACTCCTTATGGGATGTTGTAATGAGGATCTGTATTTTAATCAGATTGAGTTTCGGAAAGATATTTGGCAAGCACATGGACGAATTTCCAACCAGCGGCCAATTTATATCATAATGTATAGTAGATCTAGTGCCTGTTGCTGGGAGAAAGCGGGTTAAAACATATATCATCCTCGATATTCCAGGGGTTCCGATCACTTACGATGGATCGTAGGTGATAGGAACCCATGGAGTCTCGAGGATGAACATATATATGACCACACAGGCTTTTGATTCTATCTGCCTACCCTGCCTGATAATTAGTATACATTCTGAACAGGGCGCGAAACAAAACAAAAAACCAGTAAACCAGGAAGCTCTATATACTAGATAATTTGAGCACCTACATGTATATTATACATGAATAAGGAGGATGCGGTGGGGGATATTAATTTATCTTTTTCACGTCATGTCATATACACTGTCATTAATTTTTAATTTTGTTACTTTGAGAATCTTTTAGTACCTCAAATCACAATACATATGAGCGAAGGACATAACAGATGTATATACTGCATCTCTTACTCTCATTTTCTCTTTCTATCCGTTTTTCTCTCCTTCTTCTTTCCTTTCTCTCTCCTTTTTTTTCCTTCATTTTGTCTTAAAACACATACATAATATATATATATATATATATTGCCTGGTGTGTGGATTAAGTCAACACGATAGTTGAAGAAAAATCTTGGTAAAGAAGGATTTCCGCCTCCCTTTTACCAGAAGCGTGTACATATAATGCTCCCACTGTTGTCTATTGTGTTAATTGAATTCATGCAGTACAATGTATGCACATACATGTATTTTTGCATTCCGAATGCTTGGGAAAAAAATCGATTGAAAATTGATTCTGTCTTGACAGTGATTTATAGTTAAGAACTATTCAATGGACTGAAAATATCAATGAAGACGGCAATGGGCGATGGTCATTTTAAGCCAAAACATGTTTGAGAACGAATGAAAGACGTGGGTGATATTACTTGTACGGGAAAAAAATAACAAAAGAACAAAAAAAGTAAAATTCGATGGCTTCTGCATGTTCTCACTATTTTTTGGTTTTCATTTTCTTCTTTTATAACTACATCAAAAGTGTAATTTATTTGGCTTACAATTATTATAATTTATCGTTTTATAACCCATTGCGAACCAAATCACATAATCTTATATGGCAACTCACTTTCGATTAGTCGGATACATTGTATATGCGCGCGAAAGGGCTAGAATGGGAGCTGGAATCCGAGTGCCCGAAGAAAACCAACAGTATTGGACATGTGATGTCGAAAATATTACCAGGACCGTTTTTTATTATTCGGAACAACAGGTTCGATCGTTTGTTAAAGTCATTACATCAAGTATATTTTTATACAGGTCTGTGGGGGCTTTGTCAGGGCTCTTCTGAAAACAATGTAAAGTCACCAGATCCGTATTTAATTTATAAACGAACAACTAGGTCCAACAACAAAAATATGGAAGTATATACATTGTATACAGAATCTATCACTTAACCTACACATATCTTCCTGATTCACATTAAAAAAAAATAATCCTATTTGGACTTATTTTGCCAAGTCAATTAGAAACATACGAATAAGCGCTATTTGTAAATAAAATACATTCTATAAATATCCTTTGAGTGCTGACATTGTGAAATATTTTCCGGATATTACACACCGCACTGGGTCAACTATTGTATTTACTTTGTCATTGAAACGTTTGAATCGTACAGCGGAAATACCTTTTTCAAGCGTCAATAACACCAAGATTTATTGTTGTCCTTCTGCCATGGCATTTCGCAATTTAGAGCTGTAATTTTGGAATTTACAACTCAAATATGCTCGATAAAAGAAGAAGTTCGCCTATAATTTTCTATTTAAACTCCATCGGATTCCGTAAAAGTTTCAAACATGAATCAAAACGACCACATATCAAATATGGCAAGGAAAAGTTCGAAAATGAAAGGTGAAGATGGACACACTTCACTTTACTATCTGCCCGATGATGTACTGTACGTTATCTTACAGAAACTAGACATACAGTCTCTTGGCAGAGTATGTCGCACGTGTAGGAGACTGCGGAACTTGGTAGAGGCGGATTTTGTATGGACCAGACACGGGAACAAGAAAACATTGATTCAAGAATCCAAATGGTGTGACAAGAAACAGAAAATTGTGTATGCATGTCCTTTCACCTTATTCATTAATTAACTGATAGGCTAATTGTCGTTCCAATTATTCCGTCTTGTCGATATGATGATAAATCATAAATTCATGTTTACCCGGTGCATATAAGCTGTCTTGAAACTTTTGGTAAGATACAAGACTTGATCTGTTAAGTGAGACTACTTGTAACGTTACATGTACATTGGACTTGTACATGTATATTTAATAATTGAATTTGGTAACCTACCCACTGTATATAATACACTTATGTAAACTCATATCAGGAAATACCTGCACAATAAATCGACTTTAACAGTAACCACCTCTGATTAAAGAAAAAATGTTTATACAGACCACTTCATATAAACCTGGGCAGAGCAAAGGGATCTGAGAAGTAGGTACATGTTATATAATCATGGACCCAGATTTTTTATAGCCGGCAAATGAGCTTGTTGCGGAGGCCTCACCCATGCATATTATATCTGCCACACAAACACTATGAATTTTAATTAGATGATTTTCAAGAGGCTAGAGTAATGTTTGTCATATTGAGGCTTAAATCGTCTTAATGACGGCACTTTTTATAAATGTGTAGGATGATTTTGAAAGGAAAATAATCGCTCTTTCCGACGGTAGTATCTGCTTTTATGAAGATGTGCTAGAAATGTGTTTTTATAGCTGCTAAAGGTAGGCGGATTAGAAATTTTGAGTCTTTTAGCTTGCCACTCTTCTCGTATATAGTACCATGTAGAGTATGATTTTCATCGTTTTTTGATCTACACCTCTAAAACTGGTCTTAGGGTACTCTGAAATGACCATTTACAAATGTAGCTGCACTGTCTAGAAAGACCATTTTCTTTTTCTTGTGGGTGATTTTTATAGACAGGTTAGATTGTGCATGCAAAGGGACCTAAATATATGCTGATCCACGGGAGGTAGTCAGAAGCATTACAAGTATAATATTATAATCAATAATAAAAGATTTATATAAAGGTTATATTAACTTTAATGTCACTAATGTTTTCTACAGATCAACACAGTCAGAATGTTCATATAAGGAAAAGGTGCGCCTCTCCTATAACTGGAAATCTGGTGTTTTTACAAGTACAGTCATCACACAGAATCATGTAAAGTAAGTGGTCATTATATTATTTACTATGGTAATATTATGGTATATGACAGTGTATGTAAAAATAACAAATCAGTGACACAAATATTCTGTTGAAATTTTTCAATACAAAAGACAATACAAATGTAGTAGAGGTATTATGATGCCTACCTTCTATTGAAAATAGTTTTGTTACTTATTGACTCCATGGTACTCAATACTACAGGGGTTTCAATATCAGGCGGTACCAGCTCTATTTTGCCTGTTAAACATCAAACTGTACGTGGTACCTTCTGATTTGAGCTAAATTACATTAGATAGCATACAGATAGTAAAGAAAAGTACCCCCTGAAATTGCAATTGTATTGCCTCTCCTGAAAGATAATGAAACCCCCGATACTATAATTACCAGGTATTGTCAAATTCCTTCTGTTCTATTAGTAAGAGTTACTTCCCTTTATTTCATAATGATTTGTGAGACGGTGAGATTTCAGAGTCTAGTTAACTTGATTTGCCCTCTTTTACTTCTAGACTACAACTTCTGATCCTTAATTTTTAGCTCTTATCATAAAAAAGACACAACTTGATAGACTTATAGTTTAACTCATTCATCCCTGAAGACACATTTAGAACCTTCTAAATCAAAGACTAGACCAGTCCATTATGACATTTCAGGGTTGAATGAGTTAGTATTATACAAAATCTCTGGTTTGATTTTAGACAGATGCCATGGTTACAGTATAATGAGACAGGACTATGGGCCTCTTCAGAACAAAACATCAAATGTTTTAACACCAAACGACAAAGGAGTTCCAAACCTCTTCATACATTGAGTGGTGTCAAACACGATGTCACACACTTTGTTCTAAAAGATGATTCTGTCATAGCAGGCTGTAGGTATGTGTGCTAGTGAATTTGACATTTTAAATGTTATTTTATAAAAGCATTATTTCTTAACTCAGTCATTGTGAAATTCTAAAATTGAGAGTTGAAGGATTAAACATTTTGTCTTTTCATTTTACACTTACTTGTTATTGCTGGTGCATCATTAGTTTGTGTATTTGTGAAAATTACTTTTTCTTTGATAATCAGATGTACATTTGTAAAATTTTAATGTAATCAAGGTCAAAGTTCACTGTGTCAGACAAGCAAATATTTTATTATTCACAAGGGGAAACCAGATAAGGGTAACTGCAGCGGTTCCTTACCTGTGATTATTGCACAATGGTATTTATAAAAGGAATATTATGCATATTATTCCATGAGAAGATCTAGGATTCAAGCATTTTAAATATGTTTTCTTGTGAACTTCATTCTCTATTTTGTCAGCGATGGAAGTATTGTGAGTTGGAACAAGACATCAGAGAATCCAACATTTACTCATAAAGTTCACAATGGCCATGTACACAAGGTGGATGTCAGAGAAAACCTGGTCTTCTCAGGATCTGCCGATAACACAGTCAGGGTAAGCCTTCTTCATGATATTATCCACCAAAGTCACATTCTTTGTAGAAGTTTTATTTTTATTTTGTTCAACACTGTATTAACAGACCAGGTTAAATTCTAATGAAAACCTCCAATATATACAATACCCCCAGTATGTGTCTGTAGTTAAGGTGTTTTTTTTTATAGAAACGAATATACCTATTTAATTTTAATGTGAAAATCAATCTTAAAATGTCAGCCCACTCCCTATAAATATATATAAGCAACTATCCGTGTTAAGAACTCAGTGAATGTGTTAGCTTAAGAACACCTGGCAAATGTCCAGTAATGTTTTGAACTTGCAACCCAGACTGGAGGGCTGCTAGCAATGTGTCATCAGTCTGAACACCTCTGCTGTGACCTCTGACCCCTCTGCAGTGGCTGTTGTTATTCATCCTTTCTCTCTGTCACTGTGCCACGGTATAGAACCTTTCAAGATATCTGACTTTCCACTACTTCATGTAATCACAGAAATTTTGTCCCACAGATCACTAACACCGACAAAGCAGCAGAAAACCGAGTTGTAAAAGTGTTTGATGTAAATGAGCGAGTATGGTCTGTGGCTGCTTCACCAGATGGCAGGTCAGTATATCAAAGCATTTCTAGACATCCTCGATACTCCAGGGGTCATAATCACTGACGTTATATCCACTCCCATCTTGACACTCCAGTTGTTGATATCACTGTTGTTATAACTAACGCCTCAATACCCCAGGGGTAAAGTTGCAATCACTGTCAATCATTAATATATCCAACTCATCCTTGATACTCAAGGGGTTACTATCACTGTTGTTATACCCAACTACATCCTCGATATCCTAGTGGTTAAAATCACTGTTGTTATACCCAACCCTTCTTGATACTCAAGGGGTTACTATCACTGTTGTTATACCCAACTACATCCTCGATACCCTAGTGGTTAAAATCACTGTTGTTATACCCAACCCCTCCCTTGATACTCCAGGGGTTACTATCACTGTTATTATACCCAACCATATCCTGGATTTTCCAGAGATCACTATCTTTCTTATAGTTATATTTCTGTTTTGCTTTAAACAACTAGACCTCAAAGTAGAAATCAAAATTAATGGGTAAGGTATATACAATAGTGATATTTGTAACAAATCAATCTGATGATCGCTTGAACACTTATTACGAGTCTAATTAAGAAGGACAGTGTAATTGATTAACCATATAATCTGTTTATTTAATAGATGTTGTGTCGGAGGCACGGCCGCTAGTACCAACGAGACTCCCCCCTTAGTTGTTTGGGATGTGGAAAGGTTTGTTTCTTTAATTATCATTTTATATCCATCATTCAATGAGCATTGAAATGTTATTTTGTGGTGGGCTCTTCATGTAGTAGTTGATGACTACCTGATCAAACAAGTGGGATTAAATACTCCATTGTAACAGCAGAGAAGCAGCCACAGTGTCCAAGTGGTTTAGCAAATTTGACATAACCACTAGCCAACTACCTCCGAGATTTGAGTTACAAAAACAGTTTTCACTTCAATTAAGCTGTGATAGTTTATGATGCCGATGAGAAAGAAAAAATTTGTTTAAAAAATTCATCTGTTGAATATACATTTTTTGTTCAATGTATACACTACAGTATAGATCTACCTTTGTTTCAGTTTGACAACGTTGTGTTACCTTGGAAAACAACACAAGAAAGGCGCGGGGGTGTATGACATGAAATTTGAGTCCCCAAACCTTCTACTCACCAGCGGTTATGATACAGTGATACGGTTATGGGACATGAGGACACATGACTGGTGAGTACGCATAGAACATACACATCATGTGCTAGCTCTTGATGTGTAATGGTATTTATTTCACTCTCCTTAGTTTTTTTTCCGAAAAGTTACAAGAACATTAGTATCAATTTTTCTTTCCTTTAATTTCCAAAAATGTCTAACTTTAAAGTGAACAGTCGGGCAAGGAAAGTTAAAGTTGGTAAAAATGGTATGAATGTATCCAGTATAATTTCTTATGAAAAAGAAAAAAAATATCTTATGTCAAAACCTCTCTGCATGCAAAGAAATTTATTGTATAGGAATCCTAAAATGTCCTCCCAACTGAATATGTCGGTGGTTACATTTCCACGCAGCATCGCCTTCAAAGACTTAGGCGAATTTATTTTTAGAACTTTTCCTTATTTCAATTGTCAGAACTGGGCAACGGAAGCAGAATTTGACCGTTGTTCTTATATGTGAGAACATTTGGAAGGCCAATGAACGCATTTAGGCTGGTTTTCTTTGCCTGATTATTCACTTTAAGAAAAGTGAAAAGAAAATACAGTATAATTTCTTATTGTTATGACTGTTTCTACCGCAATCAAAAGAAGATATATTTGAACCATTTGATAGATAATCCAATTTTTAGTTGTAGATCACTCTGTCAGTCCGTCAAACTAAAACCACAGAGAAACAACAAAAAAGGAGTTAAGCAAGCAAACAAAAATTAAAAAAAGACATGCCAACAATTGGTATTTAATTTTTGAACTGTTACTTTGTTTACAGTGTATGTAATTGGGTGGAGCCATTCGACTACGCCATCTTCTGTATTCAGTCCGATAACAACATGGCCATGTTGGCTGGTACAGCTCGAAGCAGCATGACCCGCCTGTGGGACAAGAGAAAGACAAATCCTGTTGGTGTAAGTAATATGGACAAAGATCTAAATGAAAAAAAAACTAATTAAGTTGGTGTATATTTCTCAAACAAATGGCAGATCCAGTTGGTGTATAAAGGTATGTGAACAAAATCATATCTGGTTTTGTAAAGTCATGCTAACAAAAGACATTTTGAGTAAGTTATCTTAAAGAATTGAATACATTTCAAGTTGGTGTAAATTACACGTACATGTATCTTTACAAATGACAATTTGTTGTATTAAGGGTCACAGAAAGGGAAAAGAGTGCTAATATGGTATTAACGACAAATGTATGTCAAATTTGTGCTAATTGTCATATTCTACAGATACTGTATAGATACTTTCTTTCACATGTGATCTACTTTCGAGAATTTTGCATTTAAAACAAATTTGCGAATTTTTATCTCAGCGAATGTATATATACCTTGTAGTGATTCAATTTTTAAATCCGCAAAATTTCATCTTGGCGATCATGTTTTGACGTTGAAATCACAAAATTTAGAAGCTGCAAAAGAAAGTTAGTTTACAGTACAAGATATTATGTCAATATGTGTTTTAAGTGAATTGTTGTATTCCACAGATTTACCATCCTCCATGCAGAAGACGAGACAGTCCAGTATACTCCATCGCCCACGACACTTCACGGTTGTTTGTGGCTCTCGATCTTAGCGTCCACATGCTTGATTTCTCGGTAAAATAATGAAAAAACTCAGGAATAATAATTGACAACTTAATCAGGACACTTACGACTTACCAGACACGAGTCGAAATTCCATTCTGTATTTACCGAGTTATCTGCCCTTGCAGAAAACTCTTTAGACTGAAATATGCCAAGATGGTATACATAGCTTTGCTGCATTATCATTTGAAAGATTTCAATTTTTTTTCATAAACAATGCTTTGAATCCACGCATCAGAACTTACAGGTATAGATTCTCTCCCGAGTTTTCATGCTGAAGATCTCTTAGATCATCTTAGGATAATTTCTACAAGATATTTTGCAGCAATATTCATCTTGTATCAAAGAGGGGATGCAGTCATTCTTATAAACATCCCAGGACTATATGTATACCTTTATTATAGTATAACTGAAAGCTCAAGAGAAAATGCAAACATAGTTCACTGCATTGATTTGGTTTTGAAGGGAGGATTTGAATCTATGTAATCTTAAAATAAAGCTACATCATGCAAAATATTTATGCAGTTTATGTTTTTGATTATGACTTTGCCTTTCTGAGAAGGATAAAATTAAAGAAAGAGGTACTAGAATTCTTTACATAGCTATATACCAGATCATGAATATTTGTGAAAACAAGTGAAGGCTCCCCCTCCCGAAATGTAGCCACTTTTAATGACTAAATATGCTGTATCTGTGATAAGCATGTTCTGCTATCTTATAATTTATTCACTACTATATTTGTTAATAAATTATTACACTGACATACAATGTTGTTTGTTTTATTATACCACGATTATACAGTATTACCTGCCTTATCGACCACCTCTGTATAAAGACCACCTGCTTAATAAGACCACTTGGCTATAGAGACCACTTTTGCTTTGTGGTCTTTCTAAGCAGGTTTGACTGTATTTTTCCATTTCAACTTATGAAATGTATTTGCAAATTTTTCCAGAAGAAAATATTCAAATAATCAGACTATGTACACACATTGTTATATTCGTTTAATGTATCTGTGAAATATTTTTTGATAAAATTAAATTACAGCAGTATGCTTCAAATTCTAAATATTTTAATTTTAAAGCATTTTTTAGTTATTTGAAAAAAAATATTGTGATGAGCTATCTTGGATTCCTGTTACAAAATCTTTAATTACATCTGATCCGGTGAATACGTGAATTACTCTGTAAATATAACACTATATACAGCATCAAAGTCATCCAAGATCTTAGTAGAGGCATATCAATTTGAACTTAAAAGGAATTTTTAGCTTATTTGCACAGTGCATTTTTCAGATGAAATTCTGTCTAATAGTTTCGAAGTAAAAGAGGTGTTCACCAAGGTGATGCCAATGTCCCCTCAATTTTTAACCATGAAGAGGAGACTACCATGTATAAGGAAATACTTTTTTTTCAATAAATAAGTGAAGAAATAAATTGATGAATATGAAATAAATATCGCTAGTTCTGTGAGTATTGCATCATCATAATTGCCTGGCCAATTTTACTTGAGAAGAGCTTGACATAAAATTCACCTAAAAATTGGGTCTACCTTGCATGTAGAAAGACAAACGTAGCAGGGATTTTTTTTTTATGCATTTAATTATTTTTTAATATTTTTATCTTGAAATAGAATGAGAGGCTCAAACTTTTCAATTGTGGTAATGGTTTAAACAAATAACTTTTGTAACTGAAGAAATATATAATTAGTCCCCGAGCATATGTAATCGTGCATTGCTTATCAAAGTCATTCTATTGTTTTTAAGTTGAGCCTAGCAATTGTTCGTTATTCAATAAAAACATATTTTAATGGATTAAAATTGGTTAGGCGAAAAAAATATATACTAAATTGTGTGTCTATTTAGAGTTGCATTGGCAAATAAATAGGGTCGGTAGGTCGGGATTTTTTTTGTGCACAGGGACCTGGCACGAAACTTTTTAACCAACATTATATATATGTATATTGTTGGTTAAAATTTTTCATGTCAGGTCCCTGTGTGTGTGTGTCTTTCACTCTAAAATAATGGACGGAACCGGAGTCTGAGATCGAAATCCCGACTTTTAACATTTTTTTTTCTCGTTGAAAACTGGAAAAAAATTAGGGTAGGGTTTAAAAATCAGGGTCGGCCGGGTAACCCTAAACAGACAATTTAGTATATAACTAAGCACAAGCTATGACATTGACCTATGTGTAAGACTATATAATTACCAAACTAATGACTGATTTACGTTTTAAACATAAGAATCTATAGATTTTACCCGCTGCTTTGTCGCCGTTTTCTTATCGTAATTTTCCCGCCATTTTGAACTTGAAACGCGAATGCTATCGTGTTACTGATGCTGATCCCGGACTATTAATGTTGATAATATCGATTGTTCGCTACAGAGCCAAGACGATTTAAATATAGTAGCCATGACGACACGTGAGCTTTGATCAGCGAGATTGTTTCTGCACACCCTGCCCAATAAATGGCGCTCTTTAGGATCCTAATCGGGCGCCGTGATAAAGGTGTCACCACGCACCTGTAGCGACTATCGGCTGATGGAGTTTGACACAGATGTCTGTGAAAACCATCTAGGTATATATGATTTATGTTGACCATTTATGAATGATTGATTTTGTCAGCGTGTATATCATGGCACTTTCATTTTCATATTTTCATATTTTCATTATCTTACGTAATGGGAGTCGACTTATATTTTTTACTATTCGTGTGGGCATATTTTGCAAGATTGCATCATAGATGCTTAGCTAAGTCAAAGACCATAAAAAGACTTAACTAATTGATATCTCTATATCTACCTAGAGTAGGTGTACGACTTACATATACATGTACTTAGTAGTGTACTAAAAATCATGATTGCATCTTGATATTGCGAAACTTATGAACTGTGTCCAGGTCAAATTCTGGTACGACAGGCCAAATTCACAATCTAAAACATCTTACGAATTATTCTTCGTGCATGGCAATTATAATGTAAACAACTCGATTTCATTTAGATGCAATTCTTCTTGCTCCGGATGAAAACGCGCGAATGGGTAACAGGTACACCGGTATATTGGGAAATCGAATCCCGTTCCTCATAATGCAAGGCCAGTGCTTATGTCACTCAGCTGTCGACCCAATTAATGTTGGTTTTATCAAATATTTTTAAGAATCTTGTCCTATGAAATTACACAACTAATATACAGTGCATCGTATAACATCGATCGATTGCAGCATTTAGTGGAATCTTTAGAACAAAGCAAAATAGATATCTCTCTCTTTCGAAAGATTTGCTGTCGACTCCATTTCGTAGTTGCTTCTGTTAAGAATGTACAAAAACCTAAGGAAATTCTTAGTATGCTATGCCTTATACATTTCCACAAGAGATTTATCAGACAGTTTTAAATTAACGATCTTTTAAATTAATAAATTACTTTAATATTTTCTATTTTTTTTTTTATTTTTAAATATCTTTGGTAATGTCTGTCTATGTGAACATACGTTCCTAGCAGAGGAATTTACAATGGTGTCGTACAGGGTTCTGTTTTGTCCCTAGTACATTTGTATGTAGGAAATAATCAATTGGTGGTTTTTTTGTACCCTTTGACTATTGATAGTAATATAACTTCTTAAACGATATTGAATGTCTTTTCTTTGGATAATAAAATCTAGATACGCAAATGAAAAATGTTGTATATAGACAATATTCCTTCACCTGAACCGAGGGGGGTGGGGGAAGATATCTCACGCGAATTTCACATCACGAATATTGCCTCTGTATAATTTTACTGAATTTTGAGTTTAAAAGCGCATGAAAACGATCTATGGACACATGGATAGCTATATACTAAGGATCAAATAAAGATTTAAACTAATTCAAGTCACCCGTACTCGCAGGAGTGATATAATCTGATTTCACTGACTTTACCGACTTAGTACTCCCGATAAATATCGGAAACCAATAATGTCTACTGAACCATCTGTCGGTGAATAACACTTCCGGGTTCCCGAGTACCGAGTCTGCAATTAGTTGTTCTGTTTTGTATTTAAGTATATATATATATATGTAGTATGCCCTAATGAGGACGGTTTGTTTATTGGACATCGGGGACTGACTTGAGAAATAAATTAACGCTAACGTTTCAGCTCAAAAAATCATTGAATAGCGCCATAATTACATGTGCTGAGACTCGTATTTCTACTTTTAGCAATGGATAGGTTATTGTACGTGATACGAGACAGAGCTTCGCGAGGATTGTCGTAGATATTGTACAATTACGGACTTTCTGTTCAGTGTTTGGTTCTTTTTATTATACTGCAACACGCATTCTACGTGTAAAATTAGCATGGTAATCCAACAATATGTCGTGTCTAACGATGTCGACATTGCCTATCAGAAGTTTCTCAATGTCTAATATTGGTCAGGATGACCTATTCAACGTCATCATGCACCGTCCGTCGTCGTGCGCCGTGTGCCGTCCGCCAGGCGTAAACTTTTCATTCAAACGACTTCTCAATAACCGAAAGCAAAAACCCAGGGTACTGGTATTTGGCCTGTAGCATGCTGGGATGAAGGGCTACCAAGTTTGTTCAAATGAATGACCTTGAACTTCAATCAAGGTCACATGGGTCAAAAAGGCTAAAATCTTCAAACAACTTCTTCTTAAGAACCAGAAGGCCCAGGGTACTGATATTGGGCCTGAAGCATGCTGGGATGAAAGACTACCAAGTTTGTTCAAGTGAATGACCTTGATTTTCATTCAAGGTCATAGAGGTTAAAAAAAGCTAAAATCTTTAAACGACTTCTTCTCAAGAACCAGAAGGCCCAGGGTACTCATATTGGGTCTGTGGCATGCTGGGATGAAGGGCTACCAAGTTTATTCAAATGAATGACCTTGACCTTGAATCAACCCGGTCACTGGTCAAATAGGCTAAAATCTTTAAACGACTTCTTGTGAATAAATAAGAGGCCTAGAGACCTTGCACTGGGCTTGTGACATTCTTGGATGAAAGACTACCAAGTTTGTTCAAATGAATGACACTGACCTGCATTCAAGGTTACAGGGGTCAAGTAGGCAAAATCTTTAAAAGACTTCTTCTCAAGAATTGAAAGGCCCAGGGTACTCATATTGGGCCTGGAGCATGCTGGGATGAAGGGCTTACAAGTTTGTTCAAATGAAGGAACGTGACCTTCATTCAAGGTCACAGGGGTCAAATAGCCTAAAATCTTTTAAACAACATCTTGTGAATAACTAAGATGCCTTCAGTTCTGATATTGGGCCTGTAGCATACTAGGAGAAAGAGCTACCTTGTTTGTTTAAGTGAATGACCTTTATGGACTTTTGAGATCAAAGTCACAAAATAATTTGGAAACTTACAGCTTCGAATAAGGGGTCTGTTGTCTTAATTGCTTGCCGCTACTGTATACTGTGACTACCTTTGTTTTGTGCCAAAAGTCAGATGACCGTAAAGGCCCATGGGCCTCTTGTTATACAAACGGTGGGAAGCCCTTAGCATTAAAGCTGCCGCGGAAAGGCATACATGTATACAACGAATGTCAAAATTAATATTGATAAAATAAACCCATCTGGAATTTGACAAAACGAAGCACCAAATACGTATCGAAAAATTAAAAAAAATTAAAAAAGCACACTTAAAACACAAAAACATTTCTGTATGCCCATACGGATTAAGGTATGATTCTAAACAGATTGTATATTTATATGTAAATGCATTCATAGATACTATAGTTGTGTTATGTCTGACATTGTATCGTTTGACTTAGAATGTACAAATCTAAAACTATTCAAAGGCAGTTTTTAATGAATAAGCAACCATACACTGAAGGAAATCGAAGATAAAATTCTTACCAGACAGGCTTATGCCAAATTATTTTAGTAATCTATAAAATAGTTACCTAGGTATTGAGAGGTGATCTATAGGAACGAATACGGATAAAATTGACTCGAATGCTGTGAAACACAGCACATGGTTTGATATAATCATATGAATTACTGAATCTGTCATGATTCTAACTCGGGACCTCTTGGTTACTTAAGAGAAGCTCTCTGTAGCCGAGCGGTATATTGCGGCTAGTAGTACACCTGCACGTGCACGTGTATGACATATGAATAACAATCATCCTAATTACCATTATTAGTTAGTATGACAGGTGGTGAAGCCTTTACAAACAACCTGATTACATTTATACAATCATCCAGTCATCCTCCTCGGAGACTTTAGTGACTAATAATTGATTTCTAGTTGTCCTGGTTATCGGACGGGTGTAATCACGAGCTTGTCAGTAATTCAGACAGTGTATTTTTAAAAGTGATGCTATCAAGGATGTGACAATTGCTGTTTATAGCATTGTTCGGGTAGAATTTCAAGAACGATGACCCATGTACATGTATATCAAAATGCACGATGTATCTGAGGCTAGCCATGCTCTGAATGACGCACGTGTGTCGATTCCCATGCTTTATATAGGGGGTTGGTCAGTGCAAGGTAACAAAGCACAGCAAAAGAAAAATGGCTTCACTTCCTTGCACACTTGAACTGTCATAACGTATTGCATAACCATCACGGGTTCATAATTTTTTAAAGTTCAAAGTATTTTCAAGATCGCAATCGTGTTGGCGATCAAATATGAATAAAATGTTCAAATGGACTA
This sequence comes from Argopecten irradians, assembly GCF_041381155.1. Classification (NCBI taxonomy): domain Eukaryota; kingdom Metazoa; phylum Mollusca; class Bivalvia; order Pectinida; family Pectinidae; genus Argopecten; species Argopecten irradians. Next base: position 7,008 of record NW_027187881.1, on the reverse strand, counting down.
AATTGCTCTCCTGTCTCAGCACAAGAATTGGATTCTAAGTTATCTTATTGATTCAAATTTTGAATTTTTGCGTTTGAAACTCAATATTGCAAAAAAGAATTCTTTAAACTTAAGCTTTTCGTAATAAAATGTTTGTGCTTAAAGCCTTAGAATACATTTGTTAATTATAATTTATTTCTTAATCAAAGTGCATATAATGACGTAGTGTATTGAAAACGTCGTTTAATAGAATTTTGTGCCTCGTTAGTTGTTTTTAATAAAGGCGGAGATAACTAATTTATGTGTTTTTCGAGATTTGAGAACATGTTTAAATCATTTACAAGCATTCTAGTGACGAGCATTTTCATTGTCTTGAAAATTTATGTTATCGTGTAATGCCGCACAATTTTAAGTTGTCAATTGTAACGTTGTTTCTGATTTGCTGAAATAACAAAAAAAAAAAAAAAAAAAAAAAACCCAATGACATGAGTTCCAAGAATTTTTTAATTACGCGAGATTGGGCATAGAAATTTGATTGCTTACATCAGAGGAGTTGCACAATAAATCGAGTGATGTTTTACTTTTATGTAAAGCCCAAGGCTTATTTTGTGATAAAAATATAAAATTAATCTATTAAACCGTGAATTGGGCCCAGTTTCAAGAGCATTCCTTTAACTTTGAGGAATCCCTTAACTTAAAATTCCCTATAGGAAAGCATTGCATAAGCTAATGAAAATCTTGTTTAGATCTGTATAATGCTTCCCTATGGAGAATTTTAAGTTAATGAATTTTTAAGGAATGTTCCTGAAACTGAGCCATTTGTGATATAGTCGAGTAGCTGTTTTTGTACATAGCTCTGATACTGACGTTCGTCATTGCATTAGCACAGTATTAGGAGTTTATGACATCATATGTGACGGCGACTGACAAAATGGGCCCAGATGAGGAAAAATCACATTTTCATTTTTTCACATTTTTATTTACTTCATGGTGTGTAGATCACGTTTACAAAATATTAAAGCCGTAGGATAAAGCATTTAAGAGATATGCGACTTTGAATGAGGCAACATGTAGATTCATTAATGACAAAATTACTGACGTCAAATCATCACGTCATGAACATTGACGTCATGTCACAAGGCTGCCAATAACGTTACATAAAACATACAGGTACATATGACTATGCTTTGGACTGGTCTTTAACACCTGTAATTTATTAAAAAAAAGTTTAGCTCGATCAGTGTTACATGAAACTACATCATTGTCCGTTCTATCAAAATACAAGATAATCTGTGACACGTACATGTAACAATCTAATTCTACGATGTGACGGGGTGAAACACTGCGTGCTATGTGTATCAAAATATTTTCGCGTGTGATTTAATTTCATGGTTTGGAATTTTAAAATGTTTTCGTTGGTAGAGATATTCATGGTTCGACAATGATACCATTAATAAATCAAATGTGATATTTTTTTAAATATTCATGGTTCCACAGCAACCGCCAAAAGAACAACTTCACGAGGAAAATTCCATGCAATGATATTGATTTGTATGTTCGTATTTAAAGCGTCAAAGATCTGTGCATTTGATTAAAGTTTACATTATATGCTTCCAGATTCTTTTAACTATAATGTTGGTATACGAATAGCATTAATGGAGTGACCGATGAGATACCGAAGAAGTCAAATAATATTACATTTATGCATGAACAGCTTTTAGCTACATGCACATGCATGCGTATACGCTCATGTGCTAAGAATTGACGAAGTCCGAATAGATGATGTAAATAAAACTGTCAAAACTAAATTGAATGTGGATTAAATGATCAAATAAAAAGACTTATGTATGAAAAATCGTATTCAGGTTAGATGAGGTTTTCAAAGTACTAGTGAATCGAGCCCGAACCCTCCGATCTCTTTGCGTTCACCCTTGGAAACCAGTGTACATGTCGAAACATCCGTCGTGTAGGCTGATTACATTGGTAACCAGTAATATATATTTTCAATTCCCCATGTTCCTTTCTGTATGACGGAATAATGTCGTTCTATCTCATCCACAATACGGCATATAATATACACAATTATACGGATTTATATATATATCTTGTTATATCTATACATTCAGGATCCATCTTGTTTTTGTATCAGTTGATCTTAATCTGATTATAGTGTGCTGGTTTGTTAAATGTTTTTTTAAACGATATGACGTGGACAGTTCATACATGTAAATGCAATCTGGATCGAGCAAAGGGAAATGGTGGTAGGGAAGGAGGTTATTATGGTAAACAAAGGCAATTCAGTTCAATAACTGTTGTGTTTTTTAATCAGATCAACATTTAAAACACTAAAACGATGTATGTCTTTTACTGGGTTTTTTTCTGTTAAATGTGTGTTTTAAGTCAACTATTTAGATTTCTTAAACTGTGATGTTAATCAGGTGTGTTCGTAGTTCTCCGATTCACACACTTTAAATTCTATATCATGTAGATATACTACTTGATTTAGTATACTGACCCATTATGGCACATAAAACAAAAACCTGTGGATGGAGTAATCAAATTTAAGAAACGATTGATCGCATTTACATTTCAGATTCTTTTCTTTAAACATATCTTATAGACAACTCAAGAACTAAACCTATTTTTTAGAGTTCTACTTTATATATATTTCGGATAAAAAACGGTAAGAGAAATTGCAATACACACGATTGAAAAAAAAAGACGAAAAAAACGTTTCAAACATAGGGTTCTGAGAATTAGTAACAGTTTATATCAATTTGAACCCACCACATTGCCAATAGATCACTATAGAGGTCCTAATGCTCTGGATCAAAAGTTCCACAGTTTTTTTATGTTGATTATAAGACCCCTAAAACTAATATATGTACACTCTGGTACCCAGATAAAAATTGATATAAATTGTAACTAATTCTCACATCCCTGTGGTTTCTAATATAGTTTTTTTCTACATAAAGCTCTTTCTAGATGATGTAGATGAAATGAAAAATACTGTTTCACCCTAAGATTTAAGCACTGATGAGTGATTTGACTAGACTGGGTGGGGTTGGTGTGCGGGATCCTCACAAAACTGTAGAAAGTATATAAAATATCTTCGTCCCTTGACCACTCCCTGCATCATGTACTGTAGAACGAATATACGTACCCGGCCTACTATACCTTTCGGCCGGGTACGAATTGGTCCCTATGTGTCGTAGTGGAGCACTGCCTCCGAAAATCACTCGGGCATAGTTTTTCATACTTTTTTGTAGGTTTCCGATTATTTTTATGCGTATACATGCATTTACATATTATTTTTGTCCAAAACAAACATAACTACCATTCTTAATATCTACCGTACAGGTCACAAGACGTCAAATTCACAATTTGTGGACTCGCCGTATAAATTCCCCTCAGAAAGATCTTCATATGAATATGTAAAAAAAATGATGCCTTGATGAGAATTTGATATTTTATGTGGTTCAGTTTTATTGCCTAGTAGGTAAGCGATACCAAACAAGTACGATAAAATGCAAACAAATGATTAATAATGGTTTGCATAATCATTAATTTGCTCCATTAGCGGTAATAGGCACCAATTGTAGCTCTAAAGACGACACCATTTTCTGTCTATAAGTCTTTTGGGCTACAATATTGCAGCTACATGTACTGTATAATGACATCAAAATTAATGCTATGGTCACAATGATCTGTCGGTATCCGGAGATAGGGGGTAATCGGGAGTACACCGCTGGTTTTGGGCCATTTTCCGATACTGGACAATATCGGTCAAAAAATGTGTCCGACATAATTTCCATTAAAAGGAGGCCGTGCGGTAATCGTACGACGTCTGTTTCCAAAGAATTGTTGTTTTTTTTTGGGGGGGTGGGGGGGGGGGGGGGGGGGGGGGGCGGTGAGGCAGTGATTGCCGCTCGATTAAATGATATGTGAAGGATATGTGGCCGATTATGAAATTTTTAGATTATGAACGTCCCCGATGCTGTCTGAGAGTCCCGTCCACCGGCCGGCCATGTCTACATAAGTAGCATAAGTACTGAACTCTACCGACGTACACTATAAATACCACATTCCTTGTTATCATCGTCGTATAGTTCTACAAGAAAATAGACATCATTTGCACTGATCAGAAACTTAACTTATTCTCGTACAAAATTAAAGATCATCCACAGTTGTTTGGTTCTATAGATATTTTTGTTCTATCTCTATCTACTCGAATTACGTATGTATACATGTAAAGAGAAAACAATATGTATAAAGCCAAACACCTGTGGTTCATCTACAGAATTCAATTCTCGGCTGATGAAATCTGCTTCCTTGTCCTCTTACAATTCAGACGGAATATTTCTAACACAATTTTCATGCCTTTATTTTGTCTTTAAAACAACGTCCCGTTGTTTGCATTTTAACTTTCTGTACTCGTGATATGTTTGCTACATGTATATCAATGTATTCGGTATAATTTCAGTGACTTTTACGACTTTGATTTTCGATATTTTATTTTAAATATGTTCCGACGTATTTCAAAATATTATCAACTTGTGAAAGAGCAAAGCCTGTGGAATTTTCAGAATATTCGTGAAGAAACAATATTGCTAGATAAGATTTGAAAATGTCAAAACTGTATTAAATTTATTTATAAATATATTTGTCCAGATCATCTGACATGTGGCATATTGGAATTTCAGTCGAAATTGATTGAAATAAATCTGAATTTGTTTCACTCTTATCTTTGATTAATTTGCCATGAATATATTCATTGTTATCTCTACCAACGAAGAGAAAAACAATCTCAATATTTTTTTCTAATGTCCTGTTTGCAGCTATATTTATTTATTCATTTATATTTGTTAGAAAGTACCTACATGTTTACACTATGTATACTGATCACCTGATACTCACCAGTCTACCCTTTATATTATGTATTGATACTGTACAGGTAGTTAAATTTATACATAAAATGCGGGCTTTATGAAACGTAGTTTATTGAGAGTTTCCGCAAATAAACGTGGTGACGTCGGCAAAAAATGTGCGTAACTTTATAACGTCATTTATTCCGACGTCATAATCGCCGCATCTAAGTTCATGCGACTGTAATCACCACTTGGACTTCAAACGAGATCGATGGAATGTTGTTTTTATCTTTCAAATTTACTTTCGGATTCACCAAGAACACGGAAAGAACATCATAGAATACAAGTGAAGTCTAATGCATCCTTGTCTTAAGATGAAGGTTAAGGTTGATAACTTATATTTTTGTTCCAGTAGGCTCAGGCCTAATCTGTGCATAAGATGATGTTACACAAAGGCTAATAGATATAATTACGAAATATAAGTTCGCACAAGTTTCTGGTCATCTGACGCACAATACATTGATGGTCGACCCGTATATTGCACCCTCACCTTCCCACACCCCCGTAGGCCTATATATATGACTAAGCTTATAAGTGTGTTTTGGTCATCACCTAAAGGATAATTACACATACTTTTTTGTAATTTTGTAATATTATTTTTTATACTACTGTACTGATCGTATTTTATTTTTTTTTGATCAATGCCTACAAGCATATGTCTGTCACACTACCCACTTTCAATACATTATTCAGTGAAGCCATGTACAACACAAGAAACTATTAACAGGAATATGATTATAAAGAATCAAGTACTAGACTAACTGTACTTATGCATATACCTTCTCATACTGTAATAAAACTAGCTGACAGTACACGTATAGGCCGAGTGTAACGTTGATTATGTTTTTTTTTTTTAAATTCAGGGTAAAACAAAATGGGAGTCAAAGCGTTATGTTATGTGATTAATATGAACGCATGCAAATAATAAAGCTTGGGGAATAAGGAAGTGAGGAGTAGAAATTTAGCGTTAGTGAAAAAAATAGATTTAAAACATCTTAAAAAGATTTTTTTTTTCTGAACAAAACTGTCAGTTGCTAACAAGTTGCCCGTGCTGTTTTCATCTCTGTTGCCTAGTTTTTCGTATATATATGTACAATATGTATAAGATATGGAAATGGTGAATCTGTAAAAATATTCTGAAAATAACATCGTGCGACACCCTAAACACTTTAATGACATTGGAGCTTCCTGGTGTCTAATTTTAGATAAAAAAAAAATCACGTGATGCACGTCCATTCACGTGATGTTATACATTAAAATAAACACACGCAACGTGATAAACTGTGTAGACACAAGAATAAGTCCAGGTGCATGTATTTCCGAGAATGTATCTACGTAATGCCCAGTGCCCTAATACACCTATAGGGGCATGACGGCTTTCACACTGACCACTGGCCATCTATACACACTAATGGGTTTGCTCTGGCCAAGTCTATGTTTACACAATGTTCAGACGACCGCGTGTGCTAACATGCAGTGATTGTGTTCGTCGGGGATTTTATTTCTAAGAAAGTATATACCATTCAACTCTCTTATGAGTTAAGCCAACCAAAGAATTAGCCAATTAAGTTAATGACCGGGATTTACAGGACGACATTGGCAGTATAAAGTGAAAGTATTGTACATATAAAGTACACGTGGACGTGGTGTAAATATTCTTCCTGTTGGATATATATCATCACATAATAAATCTCAGAAAAACTAGGGTGTACATCAACCCCAGTCGGTATGGTATAGATTTGACTCGAGAATTTGTTTCTTAACATGTAATAACACCTTGCTATGTGATATAGTTTTAAACATGCATAGTCAGCGACCATGTACATAAATCGTTGACGTTATGTGTTTTAACTTTCTATCATGAATTGTACGTAAAAAAAATCTAGGTATGGTACAATGAACAGCAAATACACTATCAGATCGACCCTACATGTAAGTTGATGCTATTTTTAACCTCTGGTTTGTATTTTTATATTATTTCTGATACATGATACATGTGACAGCTCTCATTTTCTGGCAGCTGATGCCTGTACCAACATACTACACACAATACACATGTATTAGTGGTCAGAAAGCACATGTCAGAATGCATATTCAGACT
>NW_027187880.1:0-58431 GCF_041381155.1 Argopecten irradians | reverse complement strand
TCAATTGTTTTCTTTGCAGTTTGTTGAAAGTGCATCTCCAGCTGCGAGGGTTTTCTGTTTTCCTCGACATTGAGAAGCTACGAGCGGGAAGTTTGATGAAGGACTGCTGAGTAGTGTTAAAATGGCGAAACATTTCATCATCGTTCTGACTCCGAACTCTCTGGACAGGTGTATTGGAGACAACAACCAGAAGGATTGGGTTCATAAGGTAACACATCTACCAAGTTTATTCAAATGAATTACCTTGACCGCCATTCAAGGTCACAGGGATCAAATAGGCAAAAGTCTTGAAGTTACTTCTTGTCAATAACTAATAGGTCTAGAAAGCTGTGAAGAGCTACATCATATGCTCAAATAAATGATCTTGACCTTCATTCAAGATTACAGGGCAAATAGGCAAAAAAATTTCCAATAACAGTTACTTCTAGCGACCTGGAATTGAGGTATGCCTTTAGCATGCTGGGATGAAGGGATACCTTGCTCAAAGGCACAAGTCATTAAGTAAAAAAAGTACTCTGATATTGGGTATGTAGCATGCTGGATGAAGCTCTTTCAAGTTTGTTTTGAATGACCTTGATCCGTTTTCAAGGTCACAGTGAGCAAATATATCAGAAACTGATAACTTCTACTAGTATACAGTGTCTTACATGCAAGACGGAGAAAAGATGAGCATTTTCAGGCCATTCTTTAATTTGTAATAGGTTGTGACTATGTAAACCCAGTAATCCATTTGTTATCCTAGCTAAACTGAAGCTATCTATTTTCTCAGGAGATTGTGGCGGCCATTAACAGTGGATGTAACATTATTCCACTGATGGACAACTTCACCTTCCCTCCGGCCGACATGCTGCCTGAGGACATGAGACAGATTGTCTTTTTTAATGGCATTAGGTACGTTTTGGGGGCTGTTAAAACTACACGATGATTTCTAACCATGCTAATAGAAAATTTCTGGATATTTCGCAAGAGAGATCGAATAGGTACACCCCCCCCCCCCCCTCCACTCCCCAGTATTCAACATAGATGTATGCAAAATTGTCTGTATTTCATTTAGAGCCCTTTATTGTGAATATATTTTGCAGATATTTTGAAAATAAATGATATCTGCTAAATATTGTACAAGAAAATAAAATGGTATACAGTTTAATTGTTATTTTTTTTCAGTTTGAATCATCAATTCAAACTTGAAAACTTACACTTGTCAACACTTATAAAACTGACACTTTCAATACTTAACTTCATGACCATTGCACTATTTTTATACTGGGGTATTTTAAAACAGGATGACCTTTGTACTTAAAACCTTGCCCTTTACAGGTGGATCCATGACTACCAGGATGCCTGTGTAGAGAAACTTGAGAAGTTCCTCCGCGGCGAAGTCAACACGTCCAGTAAAAGAGCTGCGTTGTTCCAGATGGGGTCGTCGACAGAGGGGCCTGTGAAAGGTCCCTGTAAGTACAGCTCTAGTGAGAGTACCAGTCCAACTAGTCCACCATAGCCCAAAATATGGACATGACCCAGCTACGACTACCTTTCAACTCCGTCTTATCACCGGATCTCACGCGATTGGCTTGCCATCTCACCTGTATTCGACCTAATTAACCAAGGTGAATTTTGCCCAAACTTGTGATGAGCTGATATGCGACCCTCAAATTTTTATCAATCTATATTATAATGAAACACCTTCTTTAAATGGTGATTTCCTGATAATTGATCATTGGCTTTAAAGTACAATGTAACTGATTGTGTTTGGCTGATAATGCATTGTCAATCATTTGCTTTCATGCTAATTTGTGATAGGGTCATGCATTTGGGACATTATGATTGGTTAATTAATTAAGTGATCATGGCACTGATTGGTTTGTTTGGTAATTATAGCCATGATTGGTATTTAAGTGATCAGGACTGTGATTGGATAATTAAGAGATCATGGCTGTGATTGGTTGATTAAGTGATCATGGAAGTGATTGGTTAAAATAGTGACCTTGGCCACGATTGGTTAATCTAGTGATCATGGCTGTTTAAAATGTTGTTTGTCAAAAATATACAATAGCTAGCTTACAATGAAATTATGCTATTTCGCTATTGTATGGAGTTAGATCATTGTGTTAAAATTTCAACTTTGATTACGTTTATCTCATATTAAAATGAAAAGTTGGGTTTTTCTTGCAAAGCAATTAGGATATTACAGAGCCATGTTATAATAGGTGCCATTATGTATGTATACACGTATGTACTTGTACAAAGTATGCAAGGCTAGTATCTGTGAAAAATCGTATTTTTGTTATGTACAAAAAGCTATCTAATTCTACCTGAATAAGAATACCATTGTACAAAAAGTACCAAGTATATTGTGAGATTTTTTTTGTAGTTTAAAAACATGATGGGATAAGTATTAATTATGTTATGGGTTGCTTTAAACACATATTAAAAAATAATGCACGTCTTCTGGTCATAAGGATCATGAAAAAGATTATGTCATACGAAATTGAAGATTGTGGTGAAGAAAAAAATGGCCTTCAATTTTTTTTCAACACATGTAGACTTTTAAAAATAATTTGTAATCTAGTCTGAAATTTGTGTTCATTTTGAGTGAGGATTCGGAAACTTCTTATAAAGTTGTAGTGTTTTCTCAATCAAGGCTTCCATAAGTAAACTTCCAAGGCCTTAGAAATCATTTGATAGTAAGCATGGTATTAATATATGAAAAGTGTATTAATCAAAGATACAAAAAAATACAGCAACCGTGATAGATTATGGAAGATATGAAATAATTTGGTGATAGCAAATTAATAATACTTGTGGATAAATTACAGAAAAAAAATTAATATGGAGGAAAAAGTACACATTGTATATTTTGGACTCCATATTGCATAAGACATTATTTTGTTTAAAACAGGAAAATCACACATTTGAACTAGTGATTTAAATTTAAATGATAAATGATAATTTACATGCATTCCTTGCGCTTAATTAGCACTACTTATAGTGGATTTGAGAAGTTTGCGTGCATTTATTAAAATTCATATAAATTGTATGTAGTAGACTCTATATTATATATTGTTCTAACAATAAATTGGTTGCATTTCTAATAACTATTAACCACTGTGTGATAATATATCTATATTAAGTATTTTCTGTTTCATTATGTCAAATATACAATATTGAGATTCATTTGCACGAAGTGTTCAACACTAAGTGATATTTGTCCGTATTTTGTGTTATTTTTTTCCCAAGATATGTTGGCAAAGCTTCACCTCAAGGTCCTTTTGTTATTATTACCACAAAGAAATTGCTTTCTTATGTTGGACAGCAGGAAAGTGTTGAAATTCAAAACATAAGTGTTACTAGAGTGTTGATCACATATCTGTGTTAACTCAATCATCCCTAAAGACACATTTAGACTCTTCAAAATCAAAGGTTTGACCAGTCCATTATGAAATTTCCGGGGTAATTGTGTCAATGCCATCATTTTGTTTAACATATATTTAATATATTGACAGTCTTTAGTTGGCCTGAATAAAGTACCTGGTAAGCATTAGCGATGGTATATGCTTATTAAATACCAATCTAATTAAAATTAGACTTGTAATTCTGCTCCACTACGATACTCTACGTTACGCTCCAATACAAGATCTAACGATGCCCCGTTCGGGGTCACCTCAGCATGACCCCTATGGTTAGCCAATCAGCGTGTCGCCTACGGAATCTTCGGTGTGGTTGATTCATTCGGAAGTGTAAACGGATAATAGTACGTCCCGAGATGTTCCGATTCTAGGCCAGAGGTCATGCTGAGGTGACCTCGAACGGGGCATCGTTAGATCTTGTATTGGAGCGTAACGTAGAGTATCGTAGTGGAGCGGAATTACAAGTCTAATTTTAATTAGATTGATTAAATACTAGATTTGTTGTTTGATGCACATTACTAGGATTAGAGGTGTACATGTACATGTTGCTAGTAATATCAAATTGGGGCAATCTGCCCCTTAAATAAGACACAAAAAGCACAAACAAAATTACATGTTGAAATTACGTTTACATAATCTAAACACATATGTACATAAAGGGCATACCTAAATAAAATATGGACACGATTCCTTTTGTAGGTCACTATTGTAATTTATTTACCAGGTAATACATGTAATGACTTTACTTGCCACTTTGGGAGGAGTGCTATTTATAGTAGTCATAATTTCTGTTGTTTTGTTACAATGATAATTGATTTGTTACCAAACAAGCCCTATAACAATACTTGTTACATGCATTCTGATCTATTAGAGTTAACTCCCTTCATTTCACTGTGTTAGTACCGCCAGACTGTAACGAAGGGAAGTAACTCTGTTAGATCAAAATGAAATATATATATTTAACATACACAGTGTATTTAATGTTGTTTGTTGATTGCTGATGCTGTGTATGATTCAACCCATATCTGTCTCTGTTATTTCCCCTGACACATTTTCTGTCGTAATAATTGAGTTTGGTATTTGATTATGAATTTATTTAATCACCAACTACTGACAATTAATGTCATGGTGTAAAATGTTGCTTATTTACACTCCCACGAAGACCAGCCACTAGACCCTCGGTTGTTTATAAAAATATTCTGTTGAATGTTTGCACTAGATTATCTCCCCCTTAGTTTGAAACTTCGGTTATTAAAATCAGATATATCGAGGGACAAAAGTAATCTAATCATTTTTTATTGAAAATTTTAATACTCTAGAGACTATTGGCCAGTATAGCACTCACAATTCAATGCAGAATTGTGTAGATAGATCTAAGTAAAAAAGTAGTGCATTTTGTATTTTAAAGGAAATAATATTTTATTGCTAATATAATTGATAAGAATAAGAATGCAACTTTACATAAATTGACATGAATTGTTTTAGTTTTAATACAAATTTTTAGAATCAATTTTATTAAATTCATAACTACTGTCTTCATTGGAGGAATTGATAAGAACTTCATTATACGATGTACGAGAATACTGTATAAAGTGAATATTTATTATAATCAGATATCTTTACGTAAACCTTTGTGGTATTGTCATTTTGAGATGCCAAGTCAATCAATGAATATGTGCATAATTTGTCTCTTTTTATTTAGTCAGAATGTTTCATTATATTTTTATCTCACTTATGTTTTTAAAAGATTTTTTTTTATATATGTACTGTGCAATAGCAAGCATAATAACCAGTATTTTTGTCACAAGTCTCATTTAAATCACACAGGGGTCAGATAAGTCAAGGTCATTTATATAAAGGCCAAGGTCATGCCTTATATTAAGTATAAGTCAGTAATATGGCTTATGCAAAGGTCAAAGTCAAATGGCTAATATATAGGTCAAGGTTATGATGATTTATGGTAATGTCAAGGTCATTTTAGTTATATACAGGCCCAGGTCATGGTGACTTAAAAAATAGGTCAAGTTAATATGACCAATTTACTTGTCAAGGTCATTTGACTATAATGAACATGACATGTTCACATGTCGAACACTTGCATATCAGTTATTTCAAGGTCAAATAACTGATTCGAATGTCTTGTTTATGTGACAAACAAACATGTCATGGTCAAGGTTAAAGGACAAGGTCACAATTATATTGATGCTGTCTTTTAGATGTCTGCTCAACTTTATTTGAAGCTATTTTCATGTGTGCTTAAATTTTCGCCGGTGAGTAGAAATCGAGAAAATTAATTATGAAAATGTTTTAAACACGCATACAGTTGAAACAAATAAGTCAAAAGCAAGAAATCAAATTGTGAAAACCTCATCTGGCACAGAAACGGTAAGTGAAGTCGCCACAAAAATTTGGTAAGTTACAATACATGGAACAGAAGTTCAGATTAAATCAAAATTATGGCAAAAGATTTCTAATTGAGGAAGGGATATAGATCTCAATTGTTAGTTTTATTATTTATTACATTGTGTTCTTACTAAGAATTTCAGTATTAATTACTATCTGACCCCTGTGATGAAATATCTAGTCCATTGCTTTACAAGTTATTTCATATTTTTGTATTATTCCATATGTTGCTATCTACAATGAAATATCTAGTCTGAATGCTTTACATGTTTTTTCATTCATTTCCCTTTCCTGTGTTTTTAGTAGATGTTTGTTTTTAGAGGATATGTTTATACCGATATTCCAGCAGAATAAATTTACAGTCAGTGAATGTTTTCACTTCCTGCTTAAACACCTCACAGAGTTGTCGTTCTTTGATCCTACCACAGGCTCTTGACTTTATCATACGATACCCGTGTATACATACATGTATGAGGGGTAGACGTTAATCTATAAAACCAAAAGCCTGTGACCAACCCCTTGTCAGCCAAGGGATTAGTTACTGCAAAGTTGATTTTATTTGCGGGGATTACGTTTACATTTATTTATATTCACGGACAAGTTAGTTCCCACCAACTTAAATCTCGAGAATAAATGAAATAGAAAGCAAGACAGAAAACGCGAAATCAATACATTTCGGGATGCAATTAATCATTTAATATTTTTATCTTGAAGTAAAATTAGAAGCTAAAACTTCCTAATGGCAGTAATAATGTAAGGTAAGAAATTTTGCAACTGGAAAAAATACTAAATCGTCTGTTTTTGATAGAGAAAAAATACCATTATCAGCTGTGGGGCATCTATAAGCATTGTATGCCCATGGATTAGCATGAAAGGCAAAATTTCGAAATTTATTTCCATTGAGGGGTGGGGGTGGGGATACAACTGCAGATGTGCGCGTGTGCCGCGTGAATTCTGTCTAAACCCGTTTAAATTAAATTATATTAATTGTCGACATCAGATAAATACTGTATTGAACTGTTAAGCCTCATCTAACTCGAATAAGCTTTCGTAAAATACTCGTATATACGTCAAACTCAATACATTTTCGTCGGAAGCCAAAAATGTAGTTAAGAATCACCGTGATTCATTATTCATTAGTTGCTGTCAATACTGAGATTGCCGAATATTATATTTGTCTTCTATCCAAACTAGAATTACTTCCCTTTGACCGCTACGTACAAAGTTGTACAAGTTATTCATTGTATAGAGAAGTACCATTTCTGATAGAACACCGGTGTTTTTGATACACAAATGCATCTTATTTCTTGTATTGAGGAAATATAAAGAAACTTAAATATGCTCCACCGTCGACAGAGCATGAATAATACTAATCATTTGAACAATAATTGGTGTTTAATCGTGTTCATATATGTTTAATTAACACAAAAACTAATATAAAAAAAATGTGTTTTGCTTTCGGTGCATGCGCAATCACTTCTTCATTCCATATAAGGATAAAGTGCCACGGTTTTTTTCTTCGAGATGAAATTAATTATTTTTGATATTTTTATCGTAAGTAAAATTAGAATCTCAAACTTTTCGATGGTGGTAATGGTGTAAAGTAAGTAACTTTTGTAACTGAAGAAAAATACTAAATCGTCTGCTGCTGTTGTTTAATAGCGAAAATATGTCATTTGTCAGCGGTGGAGCATCTTAAATATTATGTGTTGGTGAAGCGAGTCTCGTACATATTTTTTAGGAGACTGCGGTATGTTCGTGTATGAGTGGTAGTATTTTATTTAAGGATAACTTGATTCTTTTTTATGTTATGGTGAAGCACAGTGTGTTAATCCTTATAATTCAATTTAGGAGATAATCTGCGGTATGTTTAAATTTATTTTAGGACTCCTTTGTCTATTTAATCACTACATCTCAGTTAGAAGCGGCGTTAACAAACGGCGACGCCATTTTTCCTTTATGGGCTGATAAAGCGCTAATGACTTCTCGTAACAAGAAATTGAATTATAGCGCTATCTCACTAAAACATACCGTCAAAGATAATGTACAGTACATACCTTAATGCTTAAAGCTAAGCCGTAGTAGAGACTAACACTCAACGATGGCACATGCCTCTTTAGACGCCAAGTGGCATGGGAAGCTGTATGGAGCTTGTCTCCAAGGTGATTGGGAAAAATGTCCAAAATGTCTACATAATTTGCCTTATAAATCCGAGCTTTGATGAAGAAAAATTACAGTGTAAACTAACGAGGAGTGGGATGAGACTCGGATTTCCATTTGCAAGGGTGCATGATGTAACATACGAAGAGTGAGATGAGGAAAAATTGAACTTCAAATGGTACGCTTAAAATCTTTCCCACTGCTTACAAATTCCTGCTTGACATTTCAGGACTATCTATCACTGTCGTTACACGCAAAAAACTGTTTCAATTTAGGACAAAAAAAACTGACCAATTACAGGCCTGCAAAAATTTCCTTTGAAGATAACAGTGGGCAGCGCCCAAATTCGAAGCCATACAGTCAACCACAGTGTACCGTTATTCGATTCTGATAATTAACATCAAAGGACCAAGCAATCTGTCTCTTCTGTGGTCGTACACAGAGCCTTCAGGTTTAGTATGAAATATTCCAGGGGTGGAAAGAACGACAGTGATATTAACCCCTGGAGTTTCGAGGATGACACAAAGCAGAAGACCCGACCATCACATTCACATGAGATGCTACAAATTACCCTTAGGCATTTCATCGTTGAAAAATACACTATTGCTACTGTAATCACATTCTCATTGCAAAAGAAATGTTGATTTTTTAAATTTTATTTCATCATCAATTCTATTCAGGAGCTGGCAAAATCACAAAACTCGATGCTGTCAATTCGATATGGTGCCGATGGGAGCCAACACAAGCGTCTCATAGAATTAAGTCAATTAATTGAAGCGTCTGGAACAGTCTAGAGTAGCGCGTAAAATACTATGGAATGATTTCCATATGTCCCATAACAATTCTTGATTGTCAATCGCTCCAGCGACCATTATCAGATTTGGTATACTGCAAGCGACCTTCGTTGTCGGAGAATTTACCGACCCACAGGGCCTTGTGGAGTTAGAGTATGCATTTAAAGATTCGTTTTTATTGTATAATCAAATCACTCCTAAATCAGACTTTATATTTTGTGCCTGGAAATTTATTTTAATTCCTGAAGTGTTTTAACTTGATTTAAAGCCTACACACAACGGTAGAAAAAAACCTCAAACGACGCTTAATATATTGAGATTGCCATGTCCCTGTGGTGCGATCTCCATAACATGGCGGTCGTTACTGATGCTGTTTCCAAATAAAATAAATGAAAGTGGATTTTATCTCCATTTATTCTACTTTAGCTTCCGGAAATAACAGCAATCCGGTTTATTTATAGATACTACAGACATCTGAGAGTTGGTTGTACCGTTTCTAGGAATATGTGTTCTGATGATATTCCAGAGTTGTCACGTGAAGCTGATTATAGAATAAATCCTATTTATAGGTTTAACTGGTCAATATACTTAAAACAACCACGTGGTTTTTTTTCTCCAGAAAATGCGAGATTTATGAAAATGATTATAGCATCGGAGTACTTTCAGGTGTAATTCCGTATAGGAGATAAACTTCGTGAGGATGTTATTTCGCGATTCCGCTGGACGTTGCCTCTGGTTAGCGTGAACAGTTAATGCGAAAAACAATAAGTCATTTTTATTTTTTTTCTACCTACAAGGTAGCAAAAATATAATCAATTACTCTTTAAGTGTGAACTGCGAATTAGTATATAGTATTAGGAAATCACGTAAATTCATTAACTGGGAAAATGATACCAATAAATGATAAATAAATGTTGCTCTTCAAATCGTCAAAAAAAGTCAGAATCTACCTGGTTACAATCATCGTGCTAAACTTTAATGACAGGTAAAGCCGTAACCACTGTAGAAAAATCACTAACCTACAATTCAATCAATAACCGGCGACTGAACCATGCACATACAACCCGGGCTTCGCTACTTATGCTCTGGATACGCGTTTTCCGTGCATTATCATAGCGTGTCCGGTGCGTATGACTACACACCCACCTCCCCCCGATCCACTCCGATTTAACGGCTAAAAGTTGGCTTCCTTTAGCCTACCTTTTTTTCAAAACAGCCAATTTTTAATCATTGTATAAAAATAACATAATGATTAAAAAATGTAACAAGCCTACCAGTAGTGTTTGTTCTATTTGTTTCTTTTCATGAGAACATTTTTACAATTTTGTAGTACACTGATACTTAATATTTCAAACGGAACTTAAAATGCCCAGTTGTCAAACACGTCTTCTATAAACATAAAGATGTGTACATCAAGGTGCTGTTATGTGAACTTACACTTTTGACCGTAAAATGATAGCTTGTTAAGAACAAATTATCTAATTACAATATTCAAGCACAAACTTTTAATACATTAGACATCGAAAAACTACGGCGGCACAGAAGTGACAAGAATTTTTTTTTAATGTAGGACAAAAAAATATATATTTTGTGTAGAGTTTAAAATATTTTTTTCTTTGACGTGCTCACGTAAAACGTTTACGTGCTCACGTAAAACCTACATAAAATCTTTTTTTTTTGTCCTACATTAAAAAAAATATTTTTCGTGTCACTTCTGTGCCGCCGTAACTGATGATATATTATATGTGAAATAATTATTAGTTTTCCAAGTTGAAATAAACAAGTGTGTTACATTTTTTATCATCGATTAAATAAGCGTAAAAGGTTTATTTTTCTTCAGATTGATGTTTAGTTGCCGCGCCCACATGTTTAAGTATATGTTAACACGAGAACAAACATGGCCTCGTCGTATATTGTGAGTGTTCAAAAGGAGACTTGTTTTTTGACCTTCGATGTTTTCTTCATTAATCTCTGTCGGAAATGTGTGACAACGATACAGAAATGAAAGAAAATGTCTTCTATTTGAAGCTAAATATAGAATCAAACACGCGGAAAACATCTACGTGTAGAAGTTCGATGGTTATGTAAAGCATGGCAGAAACTTGTACTTTATAGTTAGAAGACGCTTCAACAAAGCTAAGAAAGACCGTTACTTGCGAAATCAAGTATATATAGACATTTTTATTTGTCGCGATGTAGTGAAACCTGCGTGATGAAATGTCAAATATTTTCGTGAAGCGCGCAGTGATTTTCTGAATGTAACTGGCCTTTTAAAATATCATTCTGCATGGAATGATGATACATGTAAGAACGAAAAGTATTGATAAGGTAACATAATTCCATGAACATGTGTAAAATTACTTATTGCGGTGACCGGTTTAGTTTATTTTTCTTTAAATATTTGCTTTATACCCTATGGAAGAGTCAAATTTGGTTGATTAAAAAAGAAAGATCGAGTAACAGACCCGCCCCCCTCCCCGAAGAAGAAGAGGGAAATAACCATATACACGAATAAAAACTAATTCTATTTCATAAAAGGTCATATCAGTTTTGCATATGATGTATGTCTGAATGCAAATTAATATACTACAATTATGAATTATATTCACAAGTTTTTGATTTTAAAATAGGAAATAGCAAATACAAAAAAAGAGAACTCAATATTGATACAAAAACATATTTTAAAACGAAAAAAAAGATAAATAAAATATACTTGATTCATTGTCAGATGTTGAACAGTGTATTTTATATATGATAACAGTACTAGTAAATATAGTCAACTACCGCGCGATATTTAAGACGACGGCGTGAAACATAAGACGACCCGCATTATGAAAATAAACATTTTATTTATTTTAATCAAATTGTTCAAAAAGTGTTGATACGTGTAGTATTTAACGATAAGTTCAATAAGTGTTGATACGTGTAGTATTTAACGATAAGTCAATAAGTTTTGCGACTCTACAAAATTATCGATCTCGTTTTACATTCCCAATTTAAAAATTAAAAGCCGTTTCGGAAAGGTAGTAGGCCTTTAAAACCAGAAACAGAATAACTTTTTCATCCACTCAAAGGTGTACGCCAAGGTGATTCCATTAGACTATTATCTTTAAACCATAAAAAAGGAAGACATTTTTTGTTTACCCAAGCGTTAAGCAATTATACAAATTCAATAAAAGATAGCTTGGAGAGAATATGCTGCTAGTAAATTGATCAGTTCGCAAAATTAAATTTCAATAAGTTAAAAATTAATCATTTACGTTCGCAAAAGTATTCAATAGTATGAGTCAATTTAAATATATGGATTTTGGTGTATACAAATTAGTATGTGTTCACACTGGTAAAAGTTTCATGTATTCAGAGCGCAATTTGATTATAAAACTAAACTTATATTGTCTTTTTTTAAAAATTGAAATATGTACTATCGTGAATAACAAAACATTTTATGAAAGAAGTTAAAATGAAAACACATATCGTACCTGGCCAACTTAAGAATAAGACTGATTCCAATAAGATATTTTATTTTCAAATGATTTAAATAAAGTGTTTAAGAAATAATGAATAAGATATCTTAACAATTAATCAAAACTTTGTCATATATAAAACAATAAATCAGTATTACGGTCTATAAATACCACTCAAAAGACATTTCATCGGTATATCTGAAAGACTTTGAAGTTTGTAAAACAGCGATAGACATTTTTGAAATATTTTCATGAATCGACCTCCCATTAAAATGTGTTCGGACATGCTTCTAATGCGGACATATCTCTGTTTATTACTGTAGAGACACGATAACAGAGATCTAGTTCATATCGCCATCACACACGGAAGCGAACCTAAATTAGTTGAAAATAATGTGAAGAAAAGAAGCCAATGAGAATATCCCACTGAATCACGTGACTTGTAACGTTTTTCGAACGTGATAGATTTAATTGAGGAAATAAGACTGAATATTTTCGTCAAATTACTTAACAAAATTTTTAACAAAATACATAGATTTGAGAACACCAAGGTAAAAGAAAGTAACTCGACTGAACAATGACTTATGTAGACGATAAGTAACATAAAAATAATTAGAGCTTTTTACCATGTGGTGAAAAGACCTATTGTTTTTGTTCTGTTTTTTATTAGGGCTTGTTATTGTTCTGTTTTTTTATTATTATTGTTATTATTCTTCTACACTTTTTTGTGTCCAAAAGATCTTCAAAATGGTAAGAGGTCAATGTCAATGGCCTTATTGTTATATTGTATGGCATGAGTTGAAGGGGTGACCGCAACATTTTTAAGTAGGTCAAAAATCCAAGATGGCCGCCATGACGTCATACCTAAAAAGTTTAAAACAGCCATAACTCAAAAACCGTTTAAGATACAGCAAATATTTTTGATGTTTTATGTAGATCGTATAAAAGACTAACTTTTATTCAATTACAGCAATTAGGTCAAAGGTCAAACAAAAAAAGTTCGCTATGGGGTCAAAGTTCACGAATTTTTATTTTTTTTTTTTTGATTTTGCGAAATTTCTTTTTACATATCGATGCAGAATGTCATTCTGATGAATTTGGTGTCTTTTATTTTTCGGTAGCACTTCCGGTTAATGCTGTATGCCATTTTGAACAATCCTTTGATCTTTGCTAAATTCCCGCCAAAATGTTTAACATTATATATTGTCGAACTGAATGACTAATATAGTCTGCAATTGCTATAGAAAAGACCCCTCTAATGTTCTCTAAGTTTGATATGATTTTCATCTTCATCAAAAAAACGGAATGGCCGCTATGACGTCAGATCATAAAATTAAAAAAATGCTTATAACTCACTAACAGATTTCATCCAATAATATTTTTTGCAGATAATCTTTAGCGTAAACTTTTTCTCTCCTACATGTTATTACAAAAAATGGCAATTTCCGGTTTTCGGTAAGGGTCAAATGTTAAAGGTCCTGTTTTTAACAATAAACTTGAAAACTTTTCTCCTGAAGTTCTGTAAGGTCTAGGATCTTCATATTTCATATATAAGATGTCCAGGGGATGGGCTATAAAGTCAGATACTAGGAATGACATTGACCCATATTCAAGGTCACATGAGTCAAATATGTTCAAAAATTTAAATGACTCAACAATAACCAAAAATGACAAGAGTCTTCATACGTTCAAGGTCACAGGGGTCCAGAGTTTACTTAACAACACCGCAAGTCAGATGACGTTAAGGCGCATTCGATCTAGTTATCATTTGCTCGAACGAATTTGGAAATATTGATTAAGATGAGAGTTCTCTTCGGCTGATCAAACTTCATGCAGATCTTCACTAAAACACTTTTATTCAGGGCTGAAAGTTAAGGTCATTTATTGGTTACAACTTCAAAACCCATGCATTACCTAGTTCTTAACTTACCTGGCAATGACGGTATTGTAAACTAAATATAGTGAAAAGCCCGCCAAATTGTCTATGACAATTTCTAGTTATTATTATTCTTCTACACTTTTTTGTGTCCAAAAGATCTTCAAAATGGTAAGAGGTATGTCAATGGCCTTATTGTTATATTGTATGGCATGAGTTGAAGGGGTGACCGCAACATTTTTAAGTAGGTCAAAAATCCAAGATGGCCGCCATGACGTCATACCCAAAAAGTTTAAAACAGCCATAACTAAAAAACCGTTTAAGATACAGCAAATATTGTTTATGTTTTATGTAGATCGTAGAAAAGACTAACTTTTATTCAATTACAGCAATTAGGTCAAAGGTCAAACAAAAAAGTTCGCTATGGGGTCAAAGTTCACAAATTTTTATTTTTTTTTTGATTTTGCGAAATTTCTTTTTACATATCGATGCAGAATGTCATTCTGATGAATTTGGTGTCTTTTATTTTTCGGTAGCACTTCCGGTTAATGCTGTATGCTATTTTGAACAATCCTTTGATCGTTGCTAAATTCCCGCCAAAATATTTAACATTATATATTGTCGAACTGAATGACTAATATAGTCTGCAATTGCTATAGAAAGGACCCCTCTAATGTTCTCTAAGTTTGATATGATTTTCATCTTCATCAAAAAAACAAAATGGCCGCTATGACGTCAGATCTTAAAATTTAAAAATGCTTATAACTCACTAACAGTTCTTTTCACAGATTTCATCCGATAATATTTTTTGCAGATAATCTTAAGCGTAAACTTTTTCTCTCTACATGTTATTACAAAAAATGGCAACTTCCGGTTTTCGGTAAGGGTCAAATGTTAAAGGTCCTGTTTTTAACAATAAACTTGAAAACTTTTCTCCTGAAGTTCTGTAAGGTCTAGGATCTTCATATTTCATATATAAGATGTCCAGGGGATGGGCTTTAAAGTCAGGTACTAGGAATGACCTTGACCCATATTCAAGTTCACAGGGGTCAAATACACATATCATAAATAAATTGTTTAAATGGTCTTAACTAACTTATCGTTGGTTTTACAGCTTTCATGCAATTATGTTATTTGAAGATAATCTACAGGGCAATGTTTTTCTAATAATAACTTGTTATAACAAGAGATCCCAGAGGGATCTTGGCGCCCACCATTGAGTGAACTTTATTGGATCTTTGTAAAACTGATCTTTTCTCTGCTTTTCCTTCTTTCCCTGCTTCCTCCACCTGTCGGCCATGTTGTTTTCCGATTGGTCCCAAAATGCAATATGCATGACTAGGGACCAAGGGGAACCTACACATGAAATTTCAGAAAGATCCCTTTAGTACTTTCTGAGAAATAGCGATAAGAAACTTCAAATGACAAAATCCAAGATGGCCGCCTGTCGGCCATGTTGTTTTCCGATCGGTCCCAAAATGCAATATGCAAAACTAGGGACCAAGGGGAACCTACACATGAAATTTGAGAAAGATCTCTTCAGTACTTTCTGAGAAATAGCGATATCAAGGATTGTTTACTGATGGACGGACGGACGGACGGACGGACGACGGACAATTTCTAGTTCTAAAATGATTTCTGCATGTATGTTTCCATCCAAACAAACATAAGACTTACATGTTATGTTGTAGCTTCTGTGTATATACATGTTTTACAAGGACCTGGCACGAAAAATTTTAACCAACAGTATACATATATATATCATAACATCTTAATATATATATATTTGTATACTGTTAGTTAAAAAATCGTGCCAGGCCTCTGTGACATGTTTGTCTGTCCATTCGAATGATTTTCACAGCTTAATTCATCAAACCTGATGGTTTTCAATAGGTCATTTTTTTGACAGTTATGGCATAATATCTAACATTTTCTTCTGCTTTAACTTTTTTTCATATTTAACATAGACTGGTTCAAGTGGTTCAGCCAGTGTTCAAATGTGTATTAATTCATGCAGGCGTCAATTATTTCTGAACGAGATAGTTTTTACATGATCATGTACACGTCTGTTCTGTAGCTAAAACCCAGCAAGGTATACATTAAAACATCATGGACTGATATCCAGCATTAAAAAGTATCTGTAGAAGGTAAATTTACCAAATGAAAAATTATTTTATCCAACTATTCCTTTTAGCCTTGAAATTATACTGAAAAACATTTGTGGAGTCCAAGATTTTTATAGAGCACTTGTCAAAAACAATACTTTAATAACTGGTCAAGCTAAATGGGGAACCTCTTTTGACTACGATCAAGAAACATGGAAAGATATATACAATATACCCTTCATCTCTACCAATAATACTAAACTTCAGTGGCTTCAGTTCCGAATTTCCCATTATATACTAACAACTAACACTTATCTTTGTAAAATTGGTCTCTCTAATAATCCTCACTGTTTGTTATGTGCTTTAGAAAGGGAGACAATCACTCATTTATTTTGGGAATGCTCTGAAGTTCAAGACTTTTTAGCTAATTTTGAAAGTCTTTTAGATATTCTGTTTATACCATTTGCAATAAATAAAAAAACTATGCTTTTCGGAAAACTTAATTATAACGGCATATATCAAAGAATAGATAATGAAATTGTTCTTTTTATCAAACACTATATTTATAAAACAAGATGTTTACATGGTTCTTTAAATGTGATGGCTTTTTTAAACTGTATTAAAGATTATTATCATGTTCAAATATACCGCAGTCTCCCAAAACACGTACCTCTCACAACATACACGCAACACACAGCATACATGGGAGGCCGTCCTTACATGACCATAGCTGTTGATAGGACGTTAATTAATCAAACAAACAAACAAACAAACAAACAAGATATATAGCTTATAGAAAAGGAGAAAAAAACTTTTAAAAAATTTACCAAAGATTGGAAAAAATGGATAAAGCTAATAGAACTCACAAATCCCTGACAGTTGCACATATCTTTTATTAAAATAGAATATATATTTATTTGTTGTCATACATACATGTGTCATGCTTGCTATTTATCGGGATGTTGAGCAGTAATTTTTAATTCAATTGTAACTATCAAACATAGAATGACTATCTAACTTCTTGCCTCTTTTTTTCCTTCTTTCTTTCTTTTTCTTTCTTTACTTTTTTTACTCATGTTTTCATTAGTTGATTCTTTATTCTTCATATAAGAATATATCTATATTTAACTCTTATTCTTCACGATCTCTCCTTTCTAGTTCATCCCATTATCCCTTCTTTCCTTCCCAATTCTTTGTTCTTTTTTATTTTTTTCTCTCCCTCCTCTCTCTCTATAAAAGAAATCAAACAATGTAATTACAATGATGAAAGAAAGATTGACAAAGTGAAAGATGTGTATGGAAAATAATTATATCAATATTTCATGATTATGTGATTAATGTAAAACTGATGTATTGTTTGACGAAAAATAAAAAAATACAAAAAAAAAACAAAACATTAAAACATTGGAAATGGTGTAACATTAGATTAACTGTTGTGGGCGAATATAATCAGTATAATGCATAAGATCAAAATTGAATTCAGGGATTACTCGTAGAATTACAAATAACGTTTCGTATTTCTTCACGGCTATGTGTAATATGTATTTTAATGCGTTCACGTATCGATATAGATATTATTATCATCATAAGCGACCGTGCTTAGTCACATGACTTCAAAGACTCGATCTGACCGTTGGTCGGAATATTCCCGCCTAATCCATTGTTCATGAGAAGTCCGGCGAACTGACAGCACAATTCTGAGCTCCCGAATTGCAACACTTTATAAAGGCAAAAGGCAAGTCCGTTCTGAACATTTCATTTATACGATATATATATATATATATATTACAGTATTGTTTAGATTTAAAGACTTATTAACAAAGTCTTACATTCCCGTATGTGAAGTAATACTGGCATAAATCACAGGGACCTGGCAAGAATTTTATAACCAACGGCAACGGTATATATCTCTCCTTTCAAAAAACCTAAAACCACATGTACGTTTTTTGTATTGTTTTTCTCTTTGTTTGATATAATATGTGAGCCACCTAACATTGGACATACTCATGAACATATCTCAGTTTCAACATGCAATTTCTACATGCGCACACATCACAATCATTTGAGTTATCGCACAAAATTACAATGACGTGTATTTTTTTTTATGAAAACCATGAACTTCTCAATATTTTAAGGTTTAAGACCCTGTTTAAACTAGTGATGTTTTTGTATGCCTATACATTGTATATCACTGTATTCACTTCTTAGGTGTATCTGCATAACATACATATACATGTACTTAATTAGTTACTAAACATCCTCGATATTCCAGGGGTTCCGATCACTTATGATCTCTACACGTGTAGAGATAGTAAGTGATCGGAACCCCTGGAGTATCGAGGATGGTTACTAAAAAGTGTCTTTGCATCCGATAACCTTACTAGATATAATACTGTTGACTCTGTATAGGCTGATGTGTTGTTTGTAAATTTTGGCAAATTATGCAAAAAATGTAAATTTTCAGTTTTGCATGTCCACAGGGTTCAGTACATATTTCTGTCACCAAACAACCATGTCATTATGTTTACTAGTGTTTATAGCATGTAGTAGGAACGCTGGTTTGACCGGATTCGACTTTATAAAGGCATACACATATAAATTGTCCGGAAAATTTGACATTATTTAGGTTTTGTTCAACTACAGCTTAGACATGATATATTAAACAGGGTCTTAAACTTTAATTGTCCATTCAAGATCTCATTTTACACTCTTCTATTTCAGGTTATACACGGTTATTTCAGCAATACAAACTTTATTCTAGTCCTACATATTTTACTATTAATTTGTATGGATATACATGTAAACCCCGGTCAAGGCACAAACACTGATATATTGACTATATTCCACATAAATATTCGCAGCTTAAGAAATAAAATAACTCACCTCCAAAACATTGCAGGTGAATTCCACGTAGTATGCATCACCGAATCTCATTTAGACAGCACTATTTCTGATGACGATATACAGACCGTGTACATTCCTATGGTGGAGGTGTTGTCGTCTATATATCTTATTATATTTATGCCAAACGTTGTCTTGACTTAGAATTTCCATCAGGTGAAGTCGTATGGGTAGAATATTCTTTAATAATTCCTCATACCTCCTTTGCACAGTTTACAGACCCAATGATAGTATAAATCCTTTTTGGGAACAATTTGAAAACTCCGCTGAAACCGCACGTGATGAAAATCGGCATGTAATAATAGTTGAAGACTTGAACATTTATTGACTCTCAGAAACCCGTCACATATACTTAGTGATAGTATACAATGTACGTCCATATTCCTTTCCCAATGTCATACACTAATCTACACGTGTAGGTCGAACGCGCGCTTCGTCACTGGATCCCGTGCTGGTCAGCGATGCGTGCGAAATAGAGCTTTCCGGTGTTATCGATGTATGTAGATCACGATATATTTCTGACCATGATATCGATGCCACTATGGTTGAAATGTACTAATAATTGTTTACGTTCGATCTGGTGACCATGCTATAAAAATGCTAATTACCGATACTTTAATGATCTTATACAAAATATGCCAGGTCCCTGTGGTTGTTATTTAGAGGCGCTCAATCATGTAATGATATGTGTAAATTATTTTCTGAAAAAATACTCAGAATATGCCCGTGTTTGTATTCCCACTAAAAATATTATTATAAGACCTAATGATAAGCCGTGTTTACATATGAATTACGACATGAAATAAGAGTGAGAAATAGGTTACATAAAAAACTTAAACGTAGCTATTCATTGCTAAATTTAGATAAATTTGAAAAAGCAAAGAAATCATGTCAATAATTTAAAACGCAGAACCAGGGAATTGTTTTTCGCTAATGTAAATGGACTATTAGACAATTTTGCCAAAAACAACCAAAATGATTTCTGGAAACTTCTGCGTAATTTGATAAAGGGTTGTGATACAGTTTCTAATATCCCCATTAAGATATCCTGTTAATAATACTATTATGGTAGATAATGAACGAAAAGCTAATGTTTTAAATGATTACTTTGTATCTATATCAACCTTATGTGATACTGGTGTTCCCTTACCATATGTTAATACCAGAACACAAAGTCGTATGGGCGATGTTTTTTACGCATACTGATATTATCGATATTCTAAGTTCCTAGACATAGGCAAAGCTGAAGGTATTGATAAAATATTACTATAATAAATATATATATATGTATACTGTTGGTTAAAACATTTCGTGCCAGGTCCCTGTGGACATGGTAAATAGACTTATCTGATTAAATTACAGATCCTTATAACCACTCCGTTCAAAAGAGGATCTGACAACATCCCATAAGAGGTCATGTTCGCATGACCTTTATACCACCTGTACATCAAATCAAAAGCATTTTCTACACCTAGCTACATCAATTGAAAACGCCATTTCGTCCCAGTAGAAATATACACTTAGCTTTGTTGTGCTCTTTGGGCGAGATGAATATGTACATTAAGATAAGATAAGATAAGTTTATTTCTGGTTCAGGACTTATATATAAAGTCCTCTATACCAGACTCAGACAAAATATAGAGTTTACAGTTAATACATTTTTATCCGATAATGATACTAAATTAATGATGTATAAAGGCTTTGTAGTTGTATAAAAGTTCTTGTTCTTTCCAATATTTATCTAACGCATTTTTGAAGGAGTTTATATTTGGCGCCATCACTACATTCTCTGGTAGATTGTTCCATATCTTAGTAGCTCTTAGTGAAAAAAGTTTCTCCTAATCTCATAGTTAGATCTTGTATGGAATAGCTTCCTCCTATGCCCCCTACTGCTCTCGCGGTCCGTTGCATCTTTCCATAAAGATAAAATGTTACAAAATTCGGAGTCATATACTCCATCTAAAATTTTGAAGATTTCTATCATGTCTCCTCGTATTCTTCTATATGCCAATGTTGGTAATTTCAGTTTCTCCAGTCTTTGACTATATGCTAGATGTGACATTCCTGGTAGACATTTTGTCGTTCTTCTTTGGACACTTTCTATCATTTCACCATAGAAATCAGAAATATCTAACTTTTGACTTATCAAATAGCAGGGAAAGTCGGCCATGTTGATTGACGTGTTAAAATAAGCACTTCATATATATATTGCCATTACAAAATTTATCTAATAAGGATCTGTATTTCAATCAGATTGGGACTACATAGTCTTGAGTAGCTGGGGCTAAAAGGGCTAACTTTGGTCATATTTACTGAGTTAAAGGCCCTCTGGGCCTCTTGTACTTATTATATTTGGTGATTTAGTATCCTGGTTGAGGATTATTTTCAGAAGTTACCAGAGATTATTTAATACATGTAGTTTGTGTAATACATAAAGGGAGACAATCTGTTCCCACTCTATTACATTAATCTAGGGGAGACAATCCATTCCTTTATAACATTACCTCCCTTTAATAGATAATGCTTTAATTTCTTTTTTCCTTTTCCCATTTATCATTTCATCTTTACAGTATTTATCAACATATAATTACATGTACTCCTATACATACACTTTTACTCACTTTCACACTCCCATTCAAATTTCTGATTTATATTGGTCAATCAATCTATATCCATCTTTCCATACTTTTGTTAGCTTTCTTTTTTCTTATAAATAATCATAATCTTTATTGTATGATTTCAGAATATACTCTACACTCATTTGCTTTCATTCTCTTACTCATTCATCATGGTTTAAGATAAAAACATAAGAAACATTTCGTTATGATTTTTAGTTATAATTCTTTAGTATATTGTCACCTTTTTGTAATATAATTTTTGTGAAATTAGAATTAAGTGTTTTTTATGATGACATCTAATTTATCTTTATACAAATATCTTGCTATCTATACAGGTGGTCCCGAGATGTATCCTCCCCCCCCTCTATTGGTCAGCCAATCAAAAACGTTTTGCAAACTGATCGTCGCCGAGCTGTGCAGGAGATCAAAGGGATCCAAGCTATTTATCGTTACAAGTTTTGCTAAATAATAAGCGGTATCGCTGTAATTGCAATTGATTGATCATTTAACACTTGAACAGCAAGCTGAAAACAGCTAACCGGGTGTCTCTCAATTCATTTGATATTGATTATTAATTAACTATGTTTCTATATGTTTCAGTTTCCTAGATCCATGTAACAACAGGAAAGACAACATGGTAATCATCCTTGTATGACGACGGATTGTTCACCTCCATGAATGGTATACTGGAGTCGTGAAAAACTACCAAGTGCATTTAGGTAAGTATACTCTCACTTTGACAACACCCGGTATATCTGTCAGGTTAATGCATTTTCATCAATTTGTGCGCAAATGTGCCATGCGACATTGCGATAATGTGCCATGCGACATTGTGTTTGTCGCATGGCTCATTGTTTACATGTCGCATTGTGGTCCATGCGACAGTGCGACAAAGCCTAAATCAATCACCATAGAAATCAGAAATATCTAACTTTCGAATTATCAAATAGAAGGGAAAGTCGGCCATGTTGATTGACGTGTTAAAATAAGCACTTCGTACACACATTGCCATTACAATAATTATATATTTTCTTCTCACGCAAATGGTAACCACGAAACATGGCCGTTGTTGGAGACTATAAGTTTCAGTTTTCCGAGACCCGAGTGACGACAGGAAAACACGGTAAGCATCCTTGGATGACGACGGATGGTTGCCTCCATAAATGGTATACTGATAGTCTTGAAAAACTACAAAGTGCGTTTAGGTAAGTATACTCTCACTGTGACAACACCCGGTATATCTGCCAGATAAATGTATTTTCATCAATTTGTACGCAAATGTGCCAAGCGATAATTTGCCATGCGACATTGTGTTTGTCGCATGGCTCATTGTTCCAATGTCGCATTGTCAACCATGCGACAGTGCGACAAAGCCTAAATCAATCACCATAGAAATCAGAAATATCTAATTTTCGACTTATCAACTGCAAGGGAAAGTCAGCCATGTTGATTGACGTGTTAAAATAAGCACTTCATATATATATTGCCATTACAATAATTATCTATTTTCTTCTCTCGCAAATGGTAACCACGAAACGTGGACGTTGTTGGAGAAATTATGTTTCAGTTTTCCGAGACCCTCGTGACGACAGGAAGGGCATATGGTAAGCATCCTTGGATGACGATGGATTGTTCAATTCCATGAATGGTATACTGGAGACCCGAGTGACGACAGGAAAGGAAACATGGTAAGCATCATTGGATGACGACGGATGGTTCACCTGCATGAACGGTTTACTGGAGTCGCGAAAAACTACCAAGTGCATTTAGGTAAGTATACTATCACTGTGACAACACCTGGTATATCTGCCAGGTTAATGTATTTTCGTAAATTTCTACGCAAATGTGCCATGCGACAGTGCGATAATGTGCCATGCGACATTGTGTTTGTCGCATGGCTCATTGTTTCAATGTCGCATTGTCGTCCATGCGACAGTGCGACAAAGCCTAAATCAATCACCATAGAAATCAGAAATATCTAACTTTCGACTTATCAAATAGAAGGGAAAGTCGGCCATGTTGGTTGACGTGTTAAAATAAGCACTTCATATATATATTGCCATTACAATAATTATATATTTTCTTCTCTTGCAAATGGTAACCACGAAACGTGGCCGTTGTTGTAGACTATATGTTTCAGTTTTCCGAGACCCGGGTGACGACAGGAAGGGCAACACGGTAAGCATCCTTGGATGACGACGGATGCTTCACCTCCATAAATGGTATACTGATGAGAGTCTTGAATAACTACCAAGTGCATTTAGGTAAGTATACTCTCACTGTGACAACACCCGGTATATCTGCCAGGTTAATGTATTTTCGTCAATTTGTACACAAATGTGCCATGCGACAGTGCGATAATGTGCCATGCGACATTGTGTTTGTCGCATGGCTCATTGTTCCAATGTCGCATTGTCGCCCATGCGACAGTGCGACAAAGCCTAAATCAATCACCATAGAAATCAGAAATATCTAATTTTCGACTTATCAACTGCAAGGGAAAGTCAGCCATATTGAATGGCGTTTCGAAATAAGCACTTAAAATATACATTGCCATTACAGTAATGATATATTTTCTCTCTCGCAAATGGAAACCACGAAACGTGGACGTTGTTGGAGAATATATGTTTCAGTTTTCCGAGACCCTGGTGACGACAGGAAGGGCATACGGTAAACATCCTTGGATGACGATGGATTGTTCAATTCCATGAATGGTATACTGGAGACCCGAGTGACGACAGGAAAGGAAACATGGTAAGCATCATTGGATGACGACGGATGGTTCACCTGCATGAACGGTTTACTGGAGTCGCGAAAAACTACCAAGTGCATTTAGGTAAGTATACTATCACTGTGACAACACCTGGTATATCTGCCAGGTTAATGTATTTTCGTAAATTTCTACGCAAATGTGCCATGCGACAGTGCGATAATGTGCCATGCGACATTGTGTTTGTCGCATGGCTCATTGTTTCAATGTCGCATTGTCGTCCATGCGACAGAGCGACAAAGCCTAAATCAATCACCATACAAATCAGAAATATCTAACTTTCGACTTATCAAATAGAAGGGAAAGTCGGCCATGTTGATTGACGTGTTAAAATAAGCACTTCATATATATATTGCCATTACAATAATTATATATTTTCTTCTCTCGCAAATGGTAACCACGAAACGTGGCCGTTGTTGTAGACTATATGTTTCAGTTTTCCGAGACTCGGGTGACGACAGGAAGGGCAACACGGTAAGCATCCTTGGATGACGACGGATGCTTCACCTCCATAAATGGTATACTGATGAGAGTCTTGAATAACTACAAAGTGCGTTTAGGTAAGTATACTCTCACTGTGACAACACCCGGTATATCTGCCAGGTTAATGTATTTTCGTCAATTTGTACACAAATGTGTCATGCGACAGTGCGATAATGTGCCATGCGACATTGTGTTTGTCGCATGGCTCATTGTTTCTATGTCGCATTGTGGTCCATGCGACAGTGCGACAAAGCCTAAATCAATCACCATAGAAATAAGAAATATCTAACTTTCGAATTATCAAATAAAAGGGAAAGTCGGCCATGTTGATTGACGTGTTAAAATAAGCACTTCATACATACATTGCCATTACAATAATTATATATTTTCTTCTCACGCAAATGGTAACCACGAAACATGACCGTTGTTGGAGACTATAAGTTTCAGTTTTCCGAGACACGGGTGACGACAGGAAGGGCAACACGGTAAGGATCCTTGGATGACGACGGATGCTTCACCTCCATAAATGGTATACTGATGAAAGTCTTGAATAACTACCAAGTGCATTTAGGTAAGTATACTCTCACTGTGACAACACCCGGTATATCTGCCAGGTTAATGTATTTTCGTCAATTTGTACACAAATGTGCCATGCGACAGTGCGATAATGTGCCATGCGACATTGTGTTTGTCGCATGGCTCATTGTTTCTATGTCGCATTGTGGTCCATGCGACAGTGCGACAAAGCCTAAATCAATCACCATAGAAATCAGAAATATCTAACTTTCGAATTATCAAATAAAAGGGAAAGTCGGCCATGTTGATTGACGTGTTAAAATAAGCACTTCATACATACATTGCCATTACAATAATTATATATTTTCTTCTCACGCAAATGGTAACCACGAAACATGACCGTTGTTGGAGACTATAAGTTTCAGTTTTCCGAGACCCGAGTGACGACAGGAAAACACGGTAAGCATCCTTGGATGACGACGGATGGTTGCCTCCATAAATGGTATACTGATAGTCTTGAAAAACTACTAAGTGCGTTTAGGTGAGTATACTCTCACTGTGACAACACCCGGTATATCTGCCAGATAAATGTATTTTCACATGGCACATTGGTGTACAAATTGACGAAAATACATTAACCTGGCAATATACCGGTGTAGTCACAAGTGAAGAGTATACTCCACCTAAACGCACTTTAGTGTTTTCCAAGACAAGCATGTATACCATTTATGAGCAACCATCCGTCGGTCACCAATGATTGCTTACCGTGTTTTCCTGTCGTCACTCGGGTCTCGGAAAACTGAAACTTATAGTCTCCAACAACAGGTCATGTTTACGTGGTTACCATTTGCGTGAGAAGAAAATATGCAATTATTGTAAATGGCAAATGTTGTATGAAGTGTGCTTATTTTTAACACGTCAATCAACACATGGCCGACTTTCCCATTTATTTGATAATTCGAAAGTTTAGATAATTTCTGATTTCTATGGTGATTGATTTAGGCTTTGCTCGCACTGTCGCATGGACCAACAATGCGACATAGAAAACAATGAGCCATGCGACAAACACAATGTCGCATGGCAAACATTATCGCACTGTCACATGGGCACATTTGTGTACAAATTGACGAAAAATACATTAACTGGCAAGATATACGGGTGTTGTCACAGTGATAGTATACTTACCATAAATGCACTTGGTAGTTATTCAAGACTTTCATCTGTGTTACCATTTATGGAGGTGAAGCATCCGTCGTCATCCAAGGATCCTTACCGTGTTGCCCTTCCTGTCGTCACCCGTGTCTCGTTCGAAAATCTGAAAATACTTATAGTCTCCAACCAACGGTCCCCCCATGTTTCGTGGTTTACCATTTTTTGCGTGAGAAGAACAAATAATAATTATTGTAATGGCAATGTATGTATGAAGTGCTTATTTTAACACGGTCAATCAACATGGCCGACTTTCCCTTTTATTTGATAATTCGAAAGTTAGGATATTTTTTCCTATTTCTATGGTGATTGATTTAGGCTTTGTCGCACTGGGGGGTCGCATGGACAGTGGACAATGCCGACAATAGAAACAATGAGCCATGCGACAAACACAATGTCGCATGGCACATTATCGCACTGTCGCATGACACATTTGTGTACAAATCTGACGAAAATACAATAACCTGGACAGATGTACCAGAGGTGTTGTCCACAGTGAGAGTGTATACTTACCTAAATCGCACTTTGTAGTTATATAACAAGGCACTCTCAATCAGTATACCATTTATGGAGGTGAAGCATCCGTCGTCATCCAAGGATGACTTACGTGTTGCCCTTCCTGTCGTCACCGAGTCTCGGAAACTGAAACATATAGTCTACAACAAACGGCCACGTTTCGTGGTTACCAATTGCAAGAGAAGAAAATATATAATTATTGTAATGGCAATATATATATGAAGTGCTTATTTTTAACACGTCAATCAACATGAGCCCGACCTTTCCCTTTCTATTTTTGATAAGTCGAAAGTTAGATATTTCTGATTTCGTATGGTGATTGATTTAGGCTTTGTCGCTCTTGTCGCATGGACGACAATGCGACATTGAAACAATGAGCCATGCGACAAACACAATGTCGCATGGCACATTATCGCACTGTCAGCATGGCACATTTGCATAGAAATTTACGAAAATACCTTAACCTGGCAGATATACCAGAGTGTTGTCACAGTGATAGTATACTTACCTAAAATGCACTTGGTAGTTTTTCGCGACTCCAGTAAACCGTTCATGCAGGGTGAACCATCCCGTCGTCATCCAATGATGCTTACCATGGTTTCCTTTCCTGTCGTCACTCGGGTCTCCAGTATACCATTCATGGAATTGAACAATCCATCGTTCATCCAAGGATGTTTAACCGTATTGCCTTACTGTCGTCACCAGGGTCTCGTAAAACTGAAACATATATTCTCCAACAACGTCCACGTTTCGTGGTTTCCATTTGCGAGAGAGAAAATATATATCATTACTGTAATGGCCAATGTATATTTTTAAGTGCTTATTTCGAAACGCCATTCAATATGGCCTGACTTTCCCTTGCAGTTGATAAGTCGAAAATTAGATATTTCTGATTTCTATGGTGATTGATTTAGCTTTGTCGCACTGTCGCCATGGCGCGGACAATGCGACATTGGAACAATGAGCCATGCGACAAACACACATGTCGCATGGCACATTATCGCACTGTCGCATGGCTACATTTGTAGTACAAATTGTCCGAAAATTACATTAAACCTGGCAGATATACGGGTGTTGTCACAAAACGTGAGAGTATACTTACCTAAATGCAACTTGGTAGTTATTCAACGGACTCTCATTCTGTATACCATTTATGGAGGTGGAGCATCCGTCGTCCATCCAAGGATGACTTACCGTGTTTGCCCTTCCTGTCGTCACCCGGGTCTCGGAAAACTGAAACATATAGTCTACAACAACGGCCACTGTTTCGTGTGTTTACCATTTGCAAAGAGAAGAAAGTATATAATTATTGTAAATGGCAATATAATATAGAAGTGCTTATTTTAACACGTCAACCAACATGGCCCGTACTTTCCCTTCTATTTGATTGGCGCAAAGTTGATACATTTTCTGATTTTCTATGGTGATTGATTTAGGCACTTTGTCCGCACTGTACGCATGGACGACAATTGCGACATTGAAACAATGAGGCCATCGACAAACCTACAATGTCGCATGGCACATTATCGCACTGTCGCATGGCACATTTGCGTAGAAAATTTACGAAAATACATTAACCTGGCAAGATATACCCTCTAGGTGCTTGTAACTAGTGATAGTATACTTACCTAAATGCACTGGTAGTTTTTCGCGACTCCAGTAAACCGTTCATGCAGCGTAATACCATCCGTCGTCATCCCAATGATTCATAGGCTTACATGTTTCCTTTTCCTGTCGTCACTCGGGTCTCCAGTATACCATTCACTAGAATTTGAACAATCCATCGTCATCCAAGGATGGCTTACCACCTATTGCCCTTCCCTGTCCGTCAGTCGAGGGTCTTCGGAAAACTGAAACATAATTTCTCCAACAACGTCCACGTTTTCGTGGTTACCATTTGCGAGAGAAGAAAATAGATAATTATTGTAATGGCAATATATATATTGAAGTGCTTAATTTAACACGTCAATCAACATGGGCTGACTTTCCCTTGCAGTTTAGATAAGTCGAAAATTAGATATTTCTGATTTCTATGGTGATTGATTTAGGCTTTGTCGCACTGTTCGCATGGTTTGACAATGCGACATTGGAACAAATGAGCCATGCGACAAACACAATGTCGCATGGCAAATTATCGCTTGGCACATTTGCGTAGAAATTGATGAAAATACATTTATCTGGGCCAGATATACCGGGTGTTGTCACAGTGAGAGTATACTTACCTAAACGCACTTTGTAGTTTTTCAAGACTATCAGTATACCATTATGGAGGCAACCATCCGTCGTCATCCAAGGATGCTTACCGTGTTTTCCTGTCGTCACTCGGGTCTCGGAAAACTGAAACCTTATAGTCTCCAACAACGGCCATGTTTCGTGGTTACCATTTGCGTGAGAAGAAAATATATAATTATTGTAATGGCAATGTGTGTTACGAAGTGCTTATTTTAAACACGTCAATCAAACATGGCCGAACTTTCCCTTCTATTTGATAATTCGAAAGTTAGATATTTTCTGATTTCTATGGTGATTGATTTAGGCTTTGTCGCACTGTCGCATGGACCACAAATCCACAATGCGACATTGAAACAATGAGCCATGCGACAAACACACTGTCGCATGGCACATTTATCGCAATGTCGCATGGCACATTTGCGCACAAAATTGATGAAAATGCATTAACCAGTGGCAGATATACTGGTGTTTTGTAAAACAGTGAGAGTATACTTACCTAAATGCACTTGGTAGTTTTTCACGACTCCAGTATACTATTTATGGAGGTGAACCATCCGTCGTCACATACAAAGGATGATTACCATGTTGCCTTTCCTGTTGTCACATGGATCTAGGAAAACTGAAACATATAGTTAATTAATATAACTTAAATTTATAATCAATACCAAATGAATTGAGAGACCCCCGTCTAGCTGTTTTCAGCTTGCTGTTTCAAGTGCATTAAACTGATCAATCAATTGCAATTACAGCGATACCGCTTATTATTTAGCAAAACTTTGTAACGATAAATAGCTTGGATCCCTTTTGATCTCCTGCACAGCTCGGCGACGATCAGTTTTGCAAAACGTTTTTGATTGGCTGACCAATAGAGGGGGGGGATACATCTCGGGACCACCTGTATAGATAGCAAGATATTTGTATAAAGATAAATTAGATGTCATCATAAAAAAAACACTTAATTCTAACTTCACAAAAAATTATATTACAAAAAGGTGACAATATACTAAAGAATTATAACTAAAAAATCATAACGAAATGTTTCTTATGTTTTTATCTTAAACCATGATGAAGGAGTAAGAGAATGAAATAGCAAATGAGTGTGGAATATATTCTGAAATCATACAAATAAAGATTATGATTACATATAAGAAAAAAGAAAGCTAACAAAAGTATGGAAAGATGGATATAGATTGATTGACCAATATAAATCAGAAATTTGAATGGGAGTGTGAAAGTGAGTAAAAGTATGTATAGGAGTACATGTAATTATATGTTGATAAAATACTGTAAAGATGAAATGACAAATGGGAAAAGGAAAAAAAGAAATTAAAGCATTATCTATTAAAGGGAGGTAATGTTATAAAGGAATGGATTGTCTCCCCTAGATTAATGTTATAGATTGGGAACAGATTGTCTCACTTTATATGTATTACACAAACTACATGTATTAAATAATCTCTGGTAACTTCTGAAAATAATCCTCAACCAGGATACTAAATCACCAAATATAATAAGTACAAGAGGCCCAGTGGGCCTTTAACTCAGTAAATATGACCAAAAGTTAGCCCTTTTAGCCCCAGTCTACTCAAGACTATCAGTAGTCCCAATCCGATTGAAAATACAGATCTTTATTAGATAAATTTTGTAATGGCAATATATATTATGAAGTGCTATTTTTTAACACGTCAATAAACATGGCCGACTTTCCCTGCTATTTGATAAGTCAAAAGTTAGATATTTCTGATTTCTATGGTGAACTGAATAGAAAGTGTCCAAAGAAGAACGACAAAATGTCTACCAGGAATGTCACATCTAGCATACAGTCAAAGGCTGGAGAATCTGAAATTACCAACATTTGGCATATAGAAAGAATACGAGGGAGTCCATGATAGAACTCTTCAAAATTTTAGATGGAGTATATGACTCCGAATGTTGTAACATTTTATCTTTATGGAAAGATGCAACGGACCGCGAGAGCAGCAGGGGGCATAGGAGGAAGCTATTCCATACAAAGATCTAACTATGAGATTAGGAGAAACTTTTTTTCACTAAGAGCTACTAAGATATGGAACAATCGCTACCAGAGAATGTAGTGATGGCGCACAAATATAAACTCCTTCAAAAATGCGTTAGATAAACATTGGAAAGAACAAGAACTTTTATACAAGTACAAAGCCTTTATACATCATTAATTTATTATCATTATCGGATTAAAAATGTATTAAACTGTAAACTCTATATTTTGTCTGAGTCTGGTATAGAGGACTTTATATATAAGTCTGAACCAGAAATAAACTTATCTTATCTTATTTTAATGTACATATTCATCTCGCACCAAAGAGCACAACAAAGCTAAGTGTATATTTCTACTGGGCACGAAATGGCGTTTTCAATTGATGTAGCTAGGTGTAGAAAATGCTTTTGATTTTGATGTACAGGTGGTATAAAGGTCATGCGAACATGACCTCTTATGGGATGTTGTCAGATCTCTTTTGAACGGAGTGGTTATAAGGATCTGTAATTTAATCAGATAAGTCTATTTACCATGTCCACAGGGACCGGCACGAAATGTTTTTAACCAACAGCTATACATATATTATTCATTATATCATAATATTTTATCAATACCTTCAGCTTTGCCTATGTCTAGGAACTTAGAATATCGATCAACATCAGTTCATGCGTTAAAAAAACATCGCCCATACGACTTTGTGTTCTTGGTATTAACATATGGTAAGGGAACACCAGTATCACTTAAGGTTGATATAGATACAAAGTAACCATTTAAAAACATTAGCTTTTCGTTCATTTATCTACCATAATAGTATTATTATACATGATATCTTTAATGGGGATATTAGAAACTGTATCACAACCCTTTATCAAAATTACGCAGAAGTTTCCAGAAATCATTTTGGTTGTTTTTGGCAAAATTGTCTAATAGTCCATTTACATTAGCGAAAAAACAATTCCCTGGTTCTGCGTTTTAAATTATTGATATGATTTCTTTGCTTTTTCAAATTTTATCTAAATTTAGCAATGAATATCTACGTTAAGTTTTTTATGTAACCTATTTCTCACTCTTATTTCATGTCGGTAATTCATATGTAATACACGGCTTATCATTAGGTCTTATAATAATATTTTTTAGTGGGGAATACAAAACACGGGGGCATATTCTGAGTATTTTTTCAGAAAATAATTTACACATATCATTACATGATTGAGCGCCTTTAAATAACAACCACAGGGACCTGGCATATTTTGTATAAGATCATTAAAGTATCGGTAATTAGCAATTTTTATAGCATGGTCACCAGATCGAACGTAAACAATTATTAGTACATTTCCATCATAGTGGCATCGATATCATGGTCAGAAATTATATCGTGATCTACATACATCGATAACACTGGAAAGCTCTATTTTCGCACGCATCGCTGACCAGCACGGGATCCAGTGACGAAGCGCGCGTTCGACCTACACGTGTAGATTAGTGTATGGGACATTGGGAAAGGAATATGGACGTACTTGTATTTTTTTTTTTACTATCTCTCTAAGTATATGTGACGGGTTTCTGAGAGTCAATAAATGTTCAAGTCTTCAACTATTATTACATGCCGATACTCATCACGTGCGGTTTCAGTGGAGTTTTCAAATTGTTCCCAAAAAGGATTTATACTATCATTGGGTTTGTAAACTGTGCAAAGGAGGTAGATGAGGAATTATTAAAGAATATTCTACCCATACGACTTCACCTGATGGAAAATTCTAAGTCAAGACAACGTTTGGCATAAATATGATAAGATATATAGACGACAACACCTCCGACCATAGGAATGTACACGGTCTGTATATCGTCATCAGAAATAATGCTGTCTAAATGAGATTCGGTGATGCATACTACGTGGAATTCACCTGCAATGTTTTGGAGGTGAGTTTTTTTATTTCTTAAGCAGCGAATATTTATGTGGAATATAGTCAATATATCAGTGTTTGTGCCTTGACCGGGGTTTACATGTATATCCATACAAATTAATAGTAAAATATGTGTGGACTAGAATAAAGTTTGTATTGCTGAAATAACCGTGTATAACCTGAAATAGAAGAGTGTTAAAATGAGATCTTGAATGGACAATTAAAGTTTAAGACCCTGTTTAATATATCATGTCTAAGCTGTAGTTGAACAAAACCTAAATAATGTCAAATTTTCCGGACATTTTATATGTGTATGCCTTTATAAAGTCTAATCCAGGTCAAACCAGCGTTCCTACTACATGCTATAAATACTAGTAAACATAATGACATGGTTGTTTGGTGACAGAAATATGTACTGAACCCTGTGGACATGCGAAACTGAAAATTTACATTTTTTGCATAATATGCCAAAATTTACAAACAAACACATCAGCCTATTCAGAGTCAACAGTATTATATCTAGTAAGGGTTAGTTCGGATGCAAAGACACTTTTTAGTAACCATCCTCGATACTCCAGGGGTTCCGATCACTTACTATCTCTACACGTGTAGAGATCATAAGTGATCGGAACCCTGGAATATCGAGGATGTTTAGTAACTATCATTAAGTACATGTATATGTATGTTATGCAGATACACCTAAGAAGTGAATACAGTGATATACAATGTATAGGCATACAAAAACATCACTAGTTTAAACAGGGTCTTAAACCTTAAAATATTGAGAAGTTCACGGTTTTCATAAAAAAAATACACGTCATTGTAATTTTATGCGATAACTCAAATGATTGTGATGTGTGCGCATGTAGAAAAATTGCATGTTGAAACTTGAGATATGTTCATGAGTTATGTCCAATGTTAGTTGGCTCACATATTATATGGAAACAAAGAGAAAAAAACAATACAAAAAAACGTTTACATGTGGTTTTAGATTTTTTGAAAGGAGAGATATATATACCGTTGCCGTTGGTTATAAAATTCTTGCCAGGTCCCTGTGATTTATGCCAGTATTACTTCACATACGGGAATGTAAGACTTTGTTAATAAATCTTTAAATCTAAACAATACGTGTATATATATATATATATATATACTATTCTATATCGTATAAATGAAATGTTCAGAACGGACTTGCCTTTTGCCTTTATAAAGTGTTGCAATTCGGGAGCTCAGAATTGTGTTGTCAGTTCGCCGGACTTCTCATGAACAATGGATTAGGCGGGGAATATTCCGACCAACGGTCAGATCGAGTCTTTGAAGTCATGTGACTAAGCACGGTCGCTTATGATGAGCATAATATCTATATCGATACGTGAACGCATTAAAATACATATTACACATAGCCGTGAAGAAATACGAAACGTTATTTGTAATTCTACGAGTTATCCCTGAATTGAATTTTGATCTTATGCATTATACTGATTATATTCGCCCACAAACAGTTAATCTAATGTTACACCATTTCCAATGTTTTAATGGGTTTTTTTTGTTTTTGTAATTTTTTATTTTTCTGTCAAACAATACATCAGTTTTACATTAATCACATAATCATGAAATATTGATATAATTATTTTCCATACACATCTTTCACTTTGTCAATCTTTCTTTCATCATTGTAATTACATTGTTTGATTTCTTTTATAGAGAGAGAGGAGGGAGAGAAAAAAATAAAAAAAGAACAAAGAATTGGGAAGGAAAGAAGGGATAATGGGATGAACTAGAAAGGAGAGATCGTGAAGAATAAGAGTTAAATATAGATATATTCTTATATGAAGAATAAAGAATCAACTAATGAAAACATGAGTAAAATAAAGTAAAGAAAGAAAAAGAAAGAAAGAAGGAAAAAAAGAGGCAAGAAGTTAGATAGTCATTCTATGTTTGATAGTTACAATTGAATTAAAAATTACTGCTCAACATCCTGAGCAAGCATGACACATGTATGTATGACAACAAATAAATATATATTCTATTTTAATAAAAGATATGTGCAACTGTCAGGGATTTGTGAGTTCTATTAGCTTTATCCATTTTTTCCAATCTTTGGTAAATTTTTTAAAAGTTTTTTTCTCCTTTTCTATAAGCTATATATCTTGTTTGTTTGTTTGTTTGTTTGTTTGATTAATTAACGTCCTATCAACAGCTATGGTCATGTAAGGACGGCCTCCCATGTATGCTGTGTGTTGCGTGTATGTTGTGAGAGGTGCGTGTTTTGGGAGACTGCGGTATATTTGAACATGATAATAATCTTTAATACAGTTTAAAAAAGCCATCACATTTAAAGAACCATGTAAACATCTAGTTTTATAAATATAGTGTTTGATAAAAAGAACAATTTCATTATCTATTCTTTGATATATGCCGTTATAATTAAGTTTTCCGAAAAGCATAGTTTTTTTATTTATTGCAAATGGTATAAACAGAATATCTAAAAGACTTTCAAAATTAGCTAAAAAGTCTTGAACTTCAGAGCATTCCCAAAATAAATGAGTGATTGTCTCCCCCTTTCTAAAGCACATAACAAACAGTGAGGATTATTAGAGAGACCAATTTTACAAAGATAAGTGTTAGTTGTTAGTATATAATGGGAAATTCGGAACTGAAGCCACTGAAGTTTAGTATTATTGGTAGAGATGAAAGGGTATATTGTATATATCTTTCCATGTTTCTTGATCGTAGTCAAAAGAGGTTCCCCATTTAGCTTGACCAGTTATTAAAGTATTGTTTTTGACAAGTGCTCTATAAAAATCTTGGACTCCACAAATGTTTTCAGTATAATTTCAAGGCTAAAAAGAATAGTTGGATAAAATAATTTTTCATTTGGTAAATTTACCTTCTTCAGATACTTTTTAATGCTGGATATCAGTCCATGATGTTTTAATGTATACCTTGCCGGTTTTAGCTACAGAACAGACGTGTACATGATCATGTAAAAACTATCTCGTTCAGAAATAATTGACGCCTGCATGAATTAATACACATTTGAACACTGGCTGAACCACTTGAACCAGTCTATGTTAATATGATAAAGTTAAAATGTTAGATATTATGCCATAACTGACAAAAAATGAACCTATTGAAAACCATCAGGTTTGATGAATTTAAGCTGTGAAAATCATTCGAATGGACAGACAAACATGTCACAGAGACCTGGCAAGATTTTTTTAAACTAACAGTATACACATATATATATATTAAGATGTTATAATATATATATGTATGCTGTTGGTTAAAATTTTTCGTGCCAGGGTCCTTGTGAAACATGTATATACACAGAAGCTACAACATAACATGTAAGTCTTATGTTAGTTTGGATGGAAACATACCTGCAGAAATCATTTTAGAACTAGAAATTGTCCGTCGTCCGTCCGTTCGTCCGTCCATCAGTAAACAATCCTTGTTATCGCTATTTCTCAGAAAGTACTGAAGAGATCTTTCTCAAATTTCATGTGTAGGTTCCCCTTGGTCCCTAGTTTTGCATATTGCATTTTGGGACAGATCGGAAAACAACATGGCCGACAGGCGGCCATCTTGGATTTTGTCATTTGAAGTTTCTTATCGCTATTTCTCAAAAAGTACTAAAGGGATCTTTCTGAAATTTCATGTGTAGTTTCCCCTTGGTCCCTAGTCATGCATATTGCATTTTGATACCAATCGGGAAAACAACATGGCCGACAGGTGGAGGAAGGAGGGAAAGAAGGAAAAGCAGAGAAAAGATCAGTTTTACAAAGATCCAATAAAGTTCACTCAATGGTGGGGCGCCAAGATCCCTCTGGGATCTCTTGTTTTTAACAAGTTATTATTAGAAAAACATTGCCCTGTAGCTTATCTTCAAATAACATAAATGCATGAAAGCTGTAAAACCAACGATAAGTTATTTAAGACCATTTAAACAATGTATTTATTTATGATATGTGTATTTGACCCCTGTGAACTTGAATATGGGTCAAGGTCATTCCTAGTATCTGACTTAAAAGCCCATCCCTGGACATCTTATATATGAAATATGAAGATCTTAGACCTTACAGAACTTCAGGAGATAAGTTTT
Source organism: Argopecten irradians (assembly GCF_041381155.1). Taxonomy (NCBI): domain Eukaryota; kingdom Metazoa; phylum Mollusca; class Bivalvia; order Pectinida; family Pectinidae; genus Argopecten; species Argopecten irradians. The sequence goes on along the minus strand of NW_027187880.1, from coordinate 20,954 downwards.
CACAGTTTATTGTTAAAAACAGGACCTTTAACATTTGACCCTTACCGAAAACCAGAAGTTGCCATTTTTTGTAAAACATGTAGAGAGAAAAAGTTTACGCTTAAGATTATCTGCAAAAAATATTATCGGATGAAATCTGTGAAAAGAACTGTTAGTGAGTTATAAGCATTTTTAAATTTTAAGATCTGACGTCATAGCGGCCATTTTGTTTTTTTGATGAAGATGAAAATCATATCAAACTTAGAGAACATTAGAGGGGTCCTTTCTATAGCAATTGCAGACTATATTAGTCATTCAGTTCGACAATATATAATGTTAAATATTTTGGCGGGAATTTAGCAAAAATCAAAGGATTGTTCAAAATGGCATACAGCATTAACCGGAAGTGCTACCGAAAAATAAAAGACACCAAATTCATCAGAATGACATTCTGCATCGATATGTAAAAAGAAATTTCGCAAAATCAAAAAAAATATAAATTTGTAAACTTTGACCCATAGCGAACTTTTTTGTTTGACCTTTGACCTAATTGCTGTAATTGAATAAAATTAGTCTTTTCTACGATCTACATAAAACATCAAAAATATTTGCTGTATCTTAAACGGTTTTTTAGTTATGGCTGTTTTAAACTTTTTGGGTATGACGGTCATGGCGGCCATCTTTGATTTTTGACCTACTTAAAAATGTTGCGGTCACCCCTTCAACTCATGCCATACAATATAACAATAAGGCCATTGACATATACCTCTTACCATTTTTGAAGATCTTTTGGACACAAAAAAGTGTAGAAGAATAATAATAACTAGAAATTGTCATAGACAATTTGGCGCGGGCTTTCACTATATTTTAGTGAAACAATACCATCATTGCCCAGGTAAGTTAAGAACTAGGTAAATGCATGGGATTTTGAAGTTGTAACCAATAAATGACCTTAACTTTCAGCCCTGAATTAAAAGTGTTTTAGTGAAGATCTGAAATGAAGTTTGATCAGCCGAGAGAGAACTCTCATTTATTTCCAAATTCGTTCGAGCAAATGATAACGAAATCGAATGCGTCTTAACGTCATCTGACTTGCGGTGTTGTTTTAAACTCTGGACCCCTGTGACCTTGAACGTATGAAGAACTCTGGTCATTTTGGTTATTGTTGAGTCATTTAAGATTTGAACTTACTTTGAACTCATGTGACCGTGAATCATGGTCCAGGTCATTCTTAGTATTATGCGTACGTTTATAGCACTCATCCCATGGACATCTATATATATGAAATTATTTAAGAGGCCCTAGACATCTACAGAACTTCAGGAGAAAACGTTTTCAAGTCTAATTGTTAAAAACAAGGACTTTAACATTTGACCCTTACCGAAAACCGGAAATTGCCATGTTTTGTAATAACATGTAGGGAAAAAAGTTTAACGCTAAATGCATTATCTGCAAAAAATAGTATTGGATTGAAATCTGTTAGTGAGTTATAAGCATTTTTTTTAATTTTATGATCTGACGTACATAGCGGCCATTCCGTTTTTTTGATGAAGGATGAAAATCATATCAACGTTACGAGATCATTAGACGGGGTCCTTTCTATAGCAATTGCAGACTATATTAGTCATTCAGTTCGACAATATATAATGTTAAACATTTTGGCGGGGAATTTAGCAAAAATCAAAGGATTGTTCAAAAAATGGCATACAGCATTAACCGGAAGTGCTACCGAAAAATAAAAGACACCAAATTCATCAGAATGGACATTCTGCATCGATATGTAAAAAAAATTTCGCAAAATCAAAAAAAAATAAAATTCGTGAACTTTGACCCCATACATGTAGCGAACTTTTTTGTTTGACCTTTGACCTAATTGCTGTAATTGAATAAAAGTTAGTCTTTTATACGATCTACATAAAACATCAAAAATATTTGCTGTATCTTAAACGGTTTTTGAGTTATGGCTGTTTTAAACTTTTTAGGTATGACGTCATGGCGGCCCATCTTGGATTTCTGACCAACTTAAAAATGTTGCGGTCACCCCTTCAACTCATGCCATACAATATAACAATAAGGCCCATTGACATTGACCTCTTACAATTTTGGAGATCTTTTGGACACAAAAAAGTGTAGAAGAATAATAACAATAATAATAAAAAACAGAACAAAAACAATAGGCCTTTTCACCACATGGTGAAAAGACCTAATTATTTTATGTTAATTTTCGTCTACGTAAGTCATTGTTCAGTCGAGTTACTTTCTTGTACCTTGGTGTTCTCAAATCTCTGTATTTTGTTAAAAAATTTGTAAAGTAATTTGACGAAAATATTCAGTTTTATTTCCTCAATTAAATCTATCACGTTCGAAAAACGTTACAAGTCACGTGATTCAGTGGGATATTCTCATTGGCTACTTTTCTTCACATTATTTTCAACTAATTTAGGTTCGCTTCCGTGTGTGATGGCGATATGAACTAGATCTCTATTATCGTGTCTCTACAGTAATAAACAGAGATATGTCCGCATTAGAAGCATGTCCGAACACATTTTAAATGGGAGGTCGATTCATGAAAATATTTCAAAAATGTCTATCGCTGTTTTACAAACTTCAAAGTCTTTCAGATATACCGATGAAATGTCTTTTGAGTGGGTATTTATAGACCGTAATACTGATTTATCTTTTTATATATGACAAAGTTTTGATTAATTGTTTAGATATCTTATTCATTATTTCTTAAACACTTTATTTAAATCATTTGAAAATAAAATATCTTATTGGAATCAGTCTTATTCTTAAGTTGGCCAGGTACGATATGTGTTTTCATTTTAACTTCTTTCATAAAATGTTTTTGTTATTCACGATAGTACATATTTCAATTTAAAAAAAAGACAATATAAGTTTAGTTTTATAATCAAATTGCGCTCTGAATACATGAAACTTTTACCAGTGTGAACACATACTAATTTGTATACACCAAAATCCATATATTTAAATTGACTCATACTATTGAATACTTTTGCGAACGTAAATGATTAATTTTTAACTTATTGAAATTTAATTTTGCGAACTGATCAATTTACTAGCAGCATATTCTCTCCAAGCTATCTTTTATTGAATTTGTATAATTGCTTAACGCTTGGGTAAACAAAAAAATGTCTTCCTTTTTTATGGTTTAAAGATAATAGTCTAATGGAATCACCTTGGCGTACACCTTTGAGTGGATGAAAAAGTTATTCTGTTTCTGGTTTTAAAGGCCTACTACCTTTCCGAAACGGCTTTTAATTTTTAAATTGGGAATGTAAAACGAGATCGATAATTTTGTAGAGTCGCAAAACTTATTGACTTATCGTTTAGTTTTAAACATATTTTATTGACATAAAATGACAAAAGGATAAGTCATTAAGTTTTTCCAACTTATATGCGACTTCTCCTGAAATATAGAAAATATAAACATACATAAATGAATAGTCACGTGATTACATGGAACAAAATAGTATGAATTCACATAAAACACCAAGAACATTAAACTAGTAAGAGTAAATTACTACACGCATCAACACTTTTTGAACAATTTGATTAAAATAAATAAAATGTTTATTTTCATAACGCGGGTCGTCTTATGTTTCCCGCCGTCGTCTTAAATATCGCGCGGTAGTTGACTATATTTACTAGTACTGTTATCATATATAAAATGCACTGTTCAACATCTGGCAATGAATCAAGTATATTTTATTTATCTTTTTTTCGTTTTAAAATATGTTTTTGTATCAATATTGAGTTCTCTTTTTTTGTATTTGCTATTTCCTATTTTAGGTAAAATCAAAGACTTGTGAATATAATTCATAATTGTAGTATATTAATTTGCATTCAGACATACATCATATGCAAAACTGATATGACCTTTTATAAAATAGAATTAGTTTTTTTTTGTGTATATGGTTATTTCCCTCTTCTCCTTCGGAGGGGGGTGTCTGTTACTGGATCTTTCTTTTTTATAAACCAAATTTGACACTTCCATAGGGTGTAAAGCAAATATTCAAAGAAAAATAAACTAAACCGGTCACCGGAATAAGTAATTTTTACACATGTTCATGGGATTATGTTACCCTTTTAAATATTTTCGTTCTTACATGTATCATCATTCCATGCAGAATGATATTTTTAAAAGGCCAGTTACATTCAGAAAATCACTGCGCTTCACGAAAATAATTGACATATTATCACGCAGGTTTCACTACATCGCGACAAATAAAAAAATGTCTATATATACTTGATTTCGCAAGTAACGGTCTTTCTTAGCTTTGTTGAAGCGTCTTCTAACTATAAAGTACAAGTTTCTGCCATGCTTTACATAACCATCGAACTTCTACACGTAAATGTTTTCCGCGTGTTTGATTCTATTTTTAGCTTCAAATAGAAGACATTTTCTTTCATTTCTGTATCGTTGTCACACATTTCCGACAGAGATTAATGAAGAAAACATCGAAGGTCAAAAAACAAGTCTCCTTTTGAACACTCACAATATACGACGAGGCCATGTTTGTTCTCGTGTTAAGATATACTTAAACATGTGGGCGCGGCAACTAAACATCAATCTGAAGAAAAATAAACCTTTTACGCTTATTTAATCGATGATAAAAAATGTAACACACTTGTTTATTTCAACTAGGAAAACTAATAATTATTTCACATATAAGATATCGTCAGTTTTTCGATATCTAATGTATTAAAAGTTTGTGCTTGAATATTGTAATTAGATAATTTGTTCTTAACAAGCTATCATTTTACGGTCAAAAGTGTAAGTTCACATAACAGCACCTTGATGTACACATCTTTATGTTTATAGAAGACGTGTTTGACAACTGGGCATTTTAAGTTCCGTTTGAAATATTAAGTATCAGTGTACTACAAAATCTGTAAAAATGTTCTCATGAAAAGAAACAAATAGAACAAACACTACTGGTAGGCTTGTTACATTTTTTAATCATTATGTTATTTTTATACAATGATTAAAAATTGGCTGTTTTGAAAAAAAAAGGTAGGCTAAAGGAAGCCAAATTTTAGCACTTAAATCGGAGTGGATCGGGGGGAAGTGGTGTGTGTAGTCATACGCACCGGACACGCTGTTCTACAGTGGTTACGGCTTTACCTGTCATTAAAGTTTAGCACGATGATTGTAACCAGGTAGATTATGACTTTTGACGATTTGAAGAGCAACATTTATTATCATTTATTGGTATCATTTTCCCTGTAAATGAATTTGCGTGATTTCATAATATTATATACTAATTCGCAGTTCACACTTAAAGAGTAATTGATTATATTTTTTCTACCTTGTAGGTAGAAAAAAAAATAAAAATGACTTATTGTTTTTCGCATTAACTGTTCACGCTAACCAGAGGCAATGTCCAGCGGAATCGCGAAATAACATCCTCACGAAGTTCATCTCCTATACGGAATTACACCTGAAAGTACTCCGATGCTATAATCATTTTCATAAATCTCGCATTTTCTGGAAAAAAAAAAAACACGTGGTTGTTTTAAGTATATTGACCAGTCCATCCTATAAATAGGATTTATTCTATAATCAGCTTCACGTGACAACTCTGGAATATCATCAGAACACATATTCCTAGAAACGGTACAACCAACTCTCAGATGTCTGTAGTATCTATAAATAAACCGGATTGCTGTTATTTCCGGAAGCTAAAGTAGAATAAGTGGAGATAAAATCCATTTTCATTTATTTTATTTGGAAACAGCATCAGTAACGACCGCCATGTTATGGAGATCGCACCACAGGGACATGGCAATCTCAATATATTAAGCGTCGTTTGAGATTTTTTTCTACCGTTGTGTGTAGGCTTTAAATCAAGTTAAAACACTTTAGGAATTAAAATAAATTCCAGGCACAAAATATAAAGTCTGATTTAGGAGTGATTTGATTATACAATAAAAACGAATCTTTAAATGCATACTCTAACTCCACAAGGCCCTGTGGGTCGGTAAATTCTCCGACAACGAAGGTCGCTTGCAGTATACCAAATCTGATAATGGTCGCTGGAGCGATTGACAATCAAGAATTGTTATGGGACATATGGAAATCATTCCATAGTATTTTACGCGCTACTCTAGTCTGTTCCAGACGCTTCAATTAATTGACTTAATTCTATGAGACGCTTGTGTTGGCTCCCATCGGCACCATATCGAATTGACAGCATCGAGTTTTGTGATTTTGCCAGCTCCTGAATAGAATTGATGATGAAATAAAATTTAAAAAATCAACATTTCTTTTGCAATGAGAATGTGATTACAGTAGCAATAGTGTATTTTTTAACGATTAAATGCCTAAGGGTAATTTGTAGCATCTCATGTGAATGTGATGGTCGGGTCTTCTGCTTTGTGTCATCCTCGAAACTCCAGGGGTTAATATCACTGTCGTTCTTTCCACCCCTGGAATATTTCATACTAAACCTGAAGGCTCTGTGTACGACCACAGAAGAGACAGATTTCTTGTTCCTCTGATGTTGATTATCAGAATCGAATAACAGTACGATGTGGTTGACTGTATGGCTTCGACTTTGGACGTTGCCCAGTGTTATCTTCAAAGGAAATTTTTGCAGGCCTGTAATTGGTCAGATTTTTTGTCCTAGATTGAAACAGTTTTTTGTGTGTAACGACAGTGATAGATAGTCCTGGAATGTCAAGCAGGAATTTGTAAGCAGTGGGAAAGTTGTTTCACACAGATTTTAAGCGTATCATTTTGAAGTTCAATTTTTCCTCATCTCACTCTTCGTATGTTACATCATGCACCCTTGCAAATGGAAATCCGAAAAAGAGTGTCTCATCCCACTCCTCGTTAGTTTACATTGAATTTTTTAGTCATCAAAGCTCTGGTTTATAAGGCAAATTATGTAGACATTTTGGACAGTTTTCCCAATCACCTTGGAGACAACCTCCATACAGCTTCCCATGCCACTTGGCGTCTAAAGAGGCATGTCCCCTCGCCCAGTGTTAGTCTCTCTTACGGCTTGGCTTTAAGCATTAAGGTATGTACTGTACATTATCTCTGACGGTATGTTTCAGTGAGATAGCGCTATAAAATACTCCCACTAACTGAATGAGATATACACAAACATACCGCAGTCTCCTAAAACATATGTACACACTCGCTTCACCAACAAAGAATGCTATATATATCATACCGCAAATACGAGAGAATATTTAAGATGCTCCACTGCTGACAAATGACATATTTTCGCTATTAAACAACAGCAGCAGACGATTTAGTATTTTTCTTCAGATACAAAAGTTACTTACTTTACACCATTACCACCATCGAAAAGTTTGATATTCTAATTTTACTTCAAGATAAAAATATTAAAATAATTAATTGCATCCCGAAAAAAATCCGTGGCACTATGTCTTATATGGAATGAAGAAGTGATTGCGCATGCACCGAAAGCAAAACACAAGAGTAGTTGTGGGTACTTTTGTATATCTATTACAATATGTGATGAAATACGGTTGTATTACCATGCTATCCGGAATCGCTGTCTGCTCTATTTTGTCTGTTAGTTTCGCCGTCAAGTAGACGCTTGTAATGTTAAGCTATATGTGAGTTAAGCGTTCTAGAGCCTAGGATTATTGTAAATAGATGGCGCTAATGTCGTTGCCCGGCAGTATATAAAGCCGCGGTTTTCAACGAGATTTTTCTTAGTGTTGGACGAGCTGCTGAAGTGAAAGCACCTAAGTAAATACAAGGTAAATATAGATGTGCCTGAACAAGGCTTGCCTATATACGTCAGTTGATAATAACTTACGGTAGAGTTGAGATCGGAGATTGACGTGCCTGAATAAGGCTTTCCTCCTCCGCGTTATATACTCTGGAGAGTAAGTTGTAAACTGAGCCTTGGGATTGCTCGTTGAATGATTACGTTTACATGAATCATTGAGAGTACTAGTGATTACTCTGTGAGTACTCGGTAATATGTAATGATTGTGTGTGAATCATTGCTGGAGTGATTACTCTGAGAGTACTCGGTAAACGTGAGTGCTCAGTAGCAGTGAGTACTGTGAGTGCACAGTGATTTTGAGTACTCGGTAGCTCGGTAGTGTTAGGCCTTAGGGAAAGGTTCTTAATAGATAATATAACATTGATTTTATCGTAGTCTGGTTATATATGTACGAGTAGGGATTATCGAATCACCCGAGGTAGGGGAGACTACTCGCATAGGCTTATAGATAATTCAGTAGTTGTTGCTAATCATTTAATAATTATTCTGATCTGTATGATTTATGCTGTTTGTATATTTTGAAGTTAAGTTATCATGATCACTCAGAGGCACTGAGTGATCAGTAGGATTGATATTGTAAATCATAATATTTAGGGATAGATAGAATCACAGCTAGATCAGCTGTGTATTATTTGTATATATTTGCACTGAGTAATTTGATAGGAACAGTACATAATATAGACACTATAGATCATCAGTTAATTGTGACTGGATCGGACCCGGTAAACGTCACATAATTTAGTGGCAGCGGTGGTGATCTTGTCTATATTTTTGTGCTGTTCGATTACTCAGTTTTAAATAAAATGTGATTTTAGATTTAACTGTTATATTATTGTGAATATGATTTCTGATGAGACATCTCGCACTCAGTTGAGAAATTCTGAGATGGATTTTGGTGAGGATAGTGGACAGGGATTTCACTCTACACCAAAACTACAGATGTCGAAGGGGAGCAGTCATTATAGAGATTCTGGTATAACATCTATGTATGCAGATGGCAGAACTTCTGAGGTAAAGGCAGATATTGCTGATTTATATAGCAGTATGAGCACGCCTGAAGATATTTCATCTCATGAGATTGATAGGGAGATAGAGAAAATGCAGGAACAGTTACGCCAACTAGATGTTCAGAATCAGAGCCTGCGAGAGTCTGCTAGTCAGCAAAGACTGAAGAAATCATCACACGAAGGAAATTTTGGAGTCCGAAGTAAAGGGGAGAGCACTCCTAAGGTGAGATTCTCGGAGAACACCCATTCCTCGCGATTTGATGATGATAGAGCAGACAATATCACTTATCGAGACAGAAATCAAAGAGGTACAGCTCGATTTATCGAGAAAGAAGATGTATCAAGCTATTATTCCCCTCAGCGGAGGAGAACGAATCCAAAGTCGATCGCTGATTTGGATGATAGTGATTATGAGGACCAATCATTGAGTAGGAAACCCAATGTAAAGCATGTGTCAGTAAAAGCCTCTACATATGATGGCACGACACCATGGAGGGATTATTTGTCTCATTTTGAGACATGTGCTCGAATTAATCGCTGGTCAGAGTATGAGATGGGACTATATCTTGCTGTGAGTTTGAGAGGACAAGCTCAGGGTATACTTGGTGATTTACCTACCAGGAAGCAAGATCACTATTTCTCATTAGTGAGAGAGCTCTCGAACAAAGATTTGCCCCACCAAATCAAACTGAACTTTATCGAGTACAGTTGTTGGAAAGGAGGCAGAGGGCTAATGAAACACTTCCAGAGCTGGGTCAAGCTATTCGTAGGTTAGTTAATTTAACCTATCCAACTGTTGAAGGTGGAGTGAGAGAAACTTTGGCCAAGCAACAGTTTCTAGAATCACTAGCTGATTCGGATATGCGTATTCGCATTAAACAAGCGAGACCTGAGAACCTTACAGATGCGATTCATCTGGCTGTTGAGTTGGAGGCTTATAAGAAAGCAGAGAAACATGGAAATGATGGTCATGCCTATTTGAGGAATACAAGTACTGAGGGTACTGATGCCAACCATCCAGTAGAGACTGAGAAGTCTGGGATGGAATCCATGTTGAGAAGTATCCAACAGAAGTTGGAAAAGATGCAAGGAGATATCAGCCAGTTACAATCGGGAGTGAAAAATCAGCCCGATCAGCAAAAACAAAGTGGGAAGGATTCGAACTTTGAGCGACGCTGTTTTAAGTGTCATGAAACAGGACATTTTCGTAGGGATTGTCCTCAGCTCAAAAAGAAATCGGATAAGAAATCAAATGGAGCTGCTAATCCAGTCAGGACTAGAACAAGAAGGCGCAGGAGTAAACAATCAGCCGGAATCGGAGTATCCTCTGCTGCTCAGGAGGCTGGACTGTATATCAATGCAGAAGTTCAGCATACCAATGTAAAGCTGTTGGTCGATACCGGAGCTACTGTGACAATCTTGTCACAAGAAGTGTATGAGAGAATTCCACAAGAGCGGAGACCAAAACTGAGAGAAGTTAAAAAGGATGTCTTGGCAGCTAATGGAAGTGAACTCAAAGTCCTTGGTCAGGGAGGTTTTATGATAAAACCTGAAGGCTGCAGGGATGTTTACTTTGAGGCAGTAGTTGCACAAATAAGCAATGAAGGAATCCTTGGCCTTGACTTCTTGAGATCAAGAAATGGTCTGATTGATCTGAAACGTGGATCGCTTGTTCTAGACGATATGCCTGTTGACACAAAGTACGAGGGAACACTTGGATGTTTTCGAGTTGTCGCTACTGAGAAGATAACCATTCCTGGTAAGAGCGAAATGATCATTACTGGAAAAGTTAATTTTCCTGTGGGTAAACAGATGATGGATGAATCACTTATTATAGAAGGTACCAACTCCTTTCTGAAGAATGATAAAGCTCTGGTAGCCCGATCCTTGGTGAGTAGCGAGACTACTGTTCCCGTGAGGCTCATGAACCTGCAGGAGGATCCACAAACCATTTACCCAGGAACCAATGTCGCTCATGCTAGTCCTGTATCGACTGTGATGGAGACAGTGCAATCCTCTAGTGATGCACCTACAGGAAAACTCAGAGAAGATTTGGATCAACTATTAGAGAGATCAAAAGAGCATCTGACTTCAGAACAGAGCAACAGGGTCAAGGCTTTACTATTGAAATATAGTAACTTGTTTGCAGCATCCGACAGTGATCTTGGACGGACTACAGTCATAAAACACAAGATAGAAACAGGTGATGCTCGACCCATCAAACAACCTCTCAGAAGAGTACCAGCACATCTGAGTTCTGAAGTAGATAGACAAGTTAAGGATATGCTCGATCGAGGAGTAATCCAGAAGTCTACCAGCCCATGGTCTTCTGGTATTGTTCTGGTACGCAAGAAGGACGGAAGTCTCAGATTTTGCGTTGATTACAGGCAACTCAATGCTGTGAGCGTTCATGATGCATATCCATTGCCACGCATTGATGAGGCACTGGATCACTTGTCAGGGTGTACGTGGTTTTCTACACTCGACCTCAATGCAGGATACTGGCAAGTTGAACTGGAAAGCGAAGATCGTCCTAAAACTGCCTTCTCGACTCGAACTGGATTATATGAATTCCAGGTGATGCCATTCGGATTGACGTCTGCCCCAGCTACATTCGAACGGTTAATGGAGACTGTGTTGGCCGGACTTCAATGGCAGATCTGCCTCATCTATTTGGATGATGTGATTGTGGTAGGAAAAGATTTTGATGATATGCTACTAAATCTACAAACTGTGTTTGAGAGACTCTCTGTTGCAGGGCTGAAATTAAAGAGCCGGAAATGCCAACTATTTGGAAAGGAGGTAGTCTACCTTGGACACGTGATATCTGAAAAGGTATAGCCACTGATGATGAAAAAGTGAAAATTGTAGAGCAGTGGCCCATTCCAAAGAATACCAAGGAAGTGAGATCATTTTTGGGTTTCTGCGGATATTACAGAAGATTTGTCAGAAACTTCTCACAGATTGCGAGCTGTCTACACAGACTGACTGAGAAGGGCAGGGCATTTGAGTGGACTGAAGCCTGTCAGGAGGCATTCACTACCCTGAAGAATCACTTGATTAATGCCCCCATACTGGCTCACCCAGATTTTAAGCAGCCTTTCATCTTGGACACCGATGCGAGCGACAAATCTATCGGTGCAGTTCTTTCACAGAACATTGATGGAAATGAGAGACCAGTTGCTTATGCAGGTCGTACGCTGACCAAAGCGGAACGAAGTTACTGTGTAACAAGAAAAGAGTTGTTGGCAGTCGTACACTTCGTGAAATATTTTAAACACTACCTATACGGTAGGAAGTTTACAGTGAGAACGGATCACAGTTCTCTGCGCTGGCTGCTCAATTTTAAGACACCAGAAGGGCAAATGGCCCGATGGCTACAGGTTCTGAGTTCCTACAACATGGACATCAAACACAGGCCGGGAACTCAACACCGCAATGCCGATGCATTGAGTCGGATACCATGTCGACAATGCGGGTTTGACCCCATGTGGGAGAACCAATCAGAGACAACTGCAAATGTTGAGGCCTGCAATCCCGTAGCAATGGTGGATTCAAAAGATCACAAAATTGAAATGAAGCCATCCCTTCAGCAGAAGCAGGAAGATGATGCTGATATTGCAGTAGTGGTTGAATGGGTGAAAGGAGGAGAAAAACCTCCGTACAAAGAAATTGGTGACCGGAGCATAGTGGTGAAAACACTATGGGCACAATTTGAATCCCTGGTGATACATGAGGACATGTTGTATCGGAAAAATCCCCATTCAGAGGCAAATCTACAGGCAATTGTACCTGCATCGGAAAGACGAACCGGCTGACTCACAGTCATGACAATCGGAGTTCGGGACACCTGGGAATAAAGAAGACTTTGGCAAAAATCCGACAGAGTTTCTATTGGCCAGGGTTACAGGCAGACGTAAAACAATACGTAATAGGATGCCCGCAGTGCAGTAAAAGAAAGAATCCAAGTAAAACTAAACGAGCTCCTATGCAAATGGTGGAGTCAGGGTTCCCCATGGAAAGAATTGCAATCGATATCTTGTGTGAACTCCCCCTCACACAACAGGGCAATCGGCATATACTAGTTATATCAGACTACTACACAAAGTGGACGGAAAGCTTTGCAATGCCGAACATGGAAGCCCAGACAGTGGCCAGGATTCTCGTTGAAGAAGTGATTGCTAGGTTTGGTGTTCCTTATGCCATTCACTCAGATCAAGGATCTCAGTTTGAGACGCGTTGTTCCGGGAGATGTGTAAATTGCTACAGATCAACAAGACGCATACCACTCCCTACCATCCAAAATCAGATGGCATGGTTGAAAGATTCAACAAAACCCTCGTAACCATGCTGAGTGCGTTTGTGGATACCCATCAAACGGATTGGGACGAACACCTGCCATATGTGATGATGGCCTATCGCTCCACAGAGCATGAGACAACAGGAAGCTCTCCGAACGCCATGATGCTAGGAAGGGAAACGAGTACTCCATTAGACATACAGTATGAAATGCCTAGGAACATCAGAGCGATTCCCCAGAATCAGTGGGCTTGGCAATTGAAAGAGAAAATGGAAACTGCACATGAGTTAGTAAGGAAACACTCAAAAGGTGCGATGCTCCGACAGAAGCGTTATCATGACCAGAAGCTGTCTTGGACCAAATTTGAGTCCGGTGATTCTGTGTATGTCTTTTTCCCGAATATTCCAGCTGGCACCACGCACAAGTTAGCAAGTCGTTGGCGAGGACCATTCAGGGTACTTGCTAGATTGACAGATGTGACTTACAGAGTCTCATGTGGGTACAAGGGGAAACCTAAAGTAATCCATGCTGATAGAATGAGATTGAAACATCCTCAGGTATTGCGTGGTGAGAGCAAAGCAGAAGCTTTTGAGCGCAAGGATGTGCAAGTTCAAGTTGATGAGTCATGTTTTGAATCTAGTTTGCCTGAGAGTGATGAGCAAGAAAATGTCAGTGAATCAGAAAAGAAACTCATATGTGTTGAGAATGAGTGTGAATCTGACAGGGCAATCCCAAGGCGAACGCGACATAAACCGAAGTGGCATTCTGATTATACTTCGCGTTATTAAAATGTTAATGCTGTTAAGTAACTGAGGGCTCTTTCTTGTTACAGATATCCGAGATGGCGAAAACCAAGACAACCCCGGTAAAGAAATGCCCCATGTGTACATTTAGGACGGCAAACATCGACGATATGAAAGAACATATTCTGAAATGTGGAATTGAAACTATGGAGAAAAAGACCTTGTCCTGTCCCAAGTGCAGTTACAAAACTTTTAGACCTACTAATATGACCAGGCACCAGAAGCGCCATGATGCGACAGTAGATGTTCCGAAAGCTGCTGGAAAGAGTCTGAATACTGCATTATCTTCTAAGAACTCTCCGAAGGCTCAACCTTCTACTTCAGGCGCACTTAGCAAAGCTCACTCACCAGAGACCGATGTGGAGAGCTGGAAGGGACAAGACCCTGGTGATCTTCTCGGGGAAGTTTCAGATTCATCCGTTGTGCATGATGATTCATCCTCCGAGGATGACTGCCTCTTGGCAGGACGTGCAATAAGAAAACCTACGAGGCCGATTCCTGTCATGGCACCAAAGAGAAGGGTGGACCCTAAGGATCCGATCAATATGGTTCCGATGCCAGTTGTTTCGAAGAAGCTACGTAGTTCCATCCCTACACAGACCGATTTTGAAAGAGCGGATGCATCAACACAGACTGATCCCTATGAACCAGAGCTAAGACAGCAGCCTGTGAACAGAAAAACTGTTACGAAGACCACCAGATACTCGGACAACGGCCGAGATGTCGAGCTGGTGGAGTATTGCGAATTCTTTGGGGCAGAGGCACTGGATAGGTCCTACTGATTACCCGCGACAAATTGATCGTTTTCTTTGTCACAACCACCAATAAATCCTTTATCTTTAATCTATTTTGTATCTTATAGTTATCTGTAATGGCACGTGAGGACACGTGTTGCTCGGAGGCGTGGGTAGTGTGATGAAATACGGTTGTATTACCATGCTATCCGGAATCGCTGTCTGCTCTATTTTGTCTGTTAGTTTCGCCGTCAAGTAGACGCTTGTAATGTTAAGCTATATGTGAGTTAAGCGTTCTAGAGCCTAGGATTATTGTAAATAGATGGCGCTAATGTCGTTGCCCGGCAGTATATAAAGCCGCGGTTTTCAACGAGATTTTTCTTAGTGTTGGACGAGCTGCTGAAGTGAAAGCACCTAAGTAAATACAAGGTAAATATAGATGTGCCTGAACAAGGCTTGCCTATATACGTCAGTTGATAATAACTTACGGTAGAGTTGAGATCGGAGATTGACGTGCCTGAATAAGGCTTTCCTCCTCCGCGTTATATACTCTGGAGAGTAAGTTGTAAACTGAGCCTTGGGATTGCTCGTTGAATGATTACGTTTACATGAATCATTGAGAGTACTAGTGATTACTCTGTGAGTACTCGGTAATATGTAATGATTGTGTGTGAATCATTGCTGGAGTGATTGCTCTGAGAGTACTCGGTAAACGTGAGTGCTCAGTAGCAGTGAGTACTGTGAGTGCACAGTGATTTTGAGTACTCGGTAGCTCGGTAGTGTTAGGCCTTAGGGAAAGGTTCTTAATAGATAATATAACATTGATTTTATCGTAGTCTGGTTATATATGTACGAGTAGGGATTATCGAATCACCCGAGGTAGGGGAGACTACTCGCATAGGCTTATAGATAATTCAGTAGTTGTTGCTAATCATTTAATAATTATTCTGATCTGTATGATTTATGCTGTTTGTATATTTTGAAGTTAAGTTATCATGATCACTCAGAGGCACTGAGTGATCAGTAGGATTGATATTGTAAATCATAATATTTAGGGATAGATAGAATCACAGCTAGATCAGCTGTGTATTATTTGTATATATTTGCACTGAGTAATTTGATAGGAACAGTACATAATATAGACACTATAGATCATCAGTTAATTGTGACTGGATCGGACCCGGTAAACGTCACAATTAAATGATTAATTGCATCCCGAAAATGATTTCGCGTTTTCTGTCTTGCTTATCTATTCCATTTATTCTCGAGATTTAAGTTGGTGGGAACTAACTTGTCCGTGAATATAAATAAATGTTAACGTAATCCCCGCAAATAAAATCAACTTTGCAGTAATTAAATCCCTTGGCCGACAAGAAGTTGGTCACAGGCTTTTGGCTCTATAGATTAACGTCTACCCCTTATACATGTATGTATACACGGGTATCGTATGATAAAGTCAAGAGCCTGTGGTAGGATCAAAGAACGACAACTCTGTGAGGTGTTTAAGCAGGAAGTGAAAACATTCACTGACTGTAAATTTATTCTGCTGGAATATCGGTATAAAACATATCCTCTAAAAACAAACATCTACTAAAAACACAGGAAAGGGAAAATGAATGAAAAAAACATGTAAAGCATTCAGGACTAGATATTTCATTGTAGATAGCAACATATGGAATAATACAAAAAAATATGAAATAACTTGTAAAGCAATGGACTAGATATTTTCATCACAGGGGTCAGATAGTAATTTTAATACTGAAATTCTTAGTAAGAACACAATGTAATAAATAATAAAACTAACAATTGAGATCTATATCCCTTCCTCAATTAGAAATCTTTTGCCATAATTTTGATTTAATCTGAATTTCTGTTCCATGTATTGTAACTTACCAAATTTTTGTGGCGACTTCACTTACCGTTTCTGTGCCAGATGAGGTTTTCACAATTTGATTTCTTGCTTTAGACTTATTTGTTTCAACTATATGCGTGTTTTAAAACATTTTCATAAGATTAATTTTCTCGATTTTCTACTCGCCGGCGAAAATTTAAGCACACATGAAAATAGCTTCAGTTAAAGTTGAACAGACATCTAAAAGACAACATCAATATAATTGTGACCTTGTCCTTTAACCTTGACCATGACATGTTTGTTTGTCACATAAACAAGACATTCAAATCAGTTATTTGACCTTGAAATAACTGATATGCAAGTGTTCCACATGGGAACATGTCATGTTCATTATAGTCAAATGACCTTGACAAGTAAATTGGTCATATTAACTTGACCTATTTTTTAAGTCACCATGACCTGGGCCTGTATTATAACTAAAATGACCTTGACATTACCATAAATCATCATAACCTTGACCTATTATATTAGCCATTTGACTTTGACCTTTGCATTTACCATAAAATCATCATAACCTTGACCTATATATTAGCCATTTGACTTTGACCTTTGCATAAGCCATATTACTGACTTATACTTAATATAAGGCATGACCTTGGCCTTTATATAAATGACCTTGACTTATCTGACCCCTGTGTGATTTTAAATGAGACTTGTGACAAAAATACTGGTTATTATGCTTGCTATTGCACAGTACATATATATAAAAAAAATCTTTTAAAAACATAAGTGAGATAAAAATATAATGAAAACATTCTGACTAAATAAAAAGAGACAAATTATGCACATATTCATTGATTGACTTGGCATCTCAAAAATGACAATACCACAAAGGTTTACGTAAAGATATCTGATTATAATAAATATTCACTTTATACAGTATTCTCGTACATCGTATAATGAAGTTCTGATCAATTCCTCCAATGAAGACTTTCGTTATAAATTTAATAAAAAAAGTTGATTTCTAAAAATTTGTAAAAACTAAAACATCAATTTCATCGTCAATTTATGTAAAGTTGAGTCATTCTTAATCAATTATATTAAGCAATCTAAAAATATTAAAAAAATTACAAAAGTGACCTTCTACTTGTTTAACTAGATCTATCTACACAATTCGTTGTATTTGTGACGGGGAGATTGGTGCTTCTACTTATTACTGGCCAATAGTCCCTAGTTAGGAGTAGAGTTAGAGTGCGCAGGTATTAAAAAATTTTTCAATAAAAAGAATGTCTTAGATGTACTATTGTCCCATAGATTATACGCGATTGTTTAAGTGAGTCACGAAGATTTCAATACTAGGGGGGAGGGAGTTAATCTAGTGCAAAACATTCAAAGAATATTCTTAATCAATCAACCGTGGGTCGTGAGGCTGCGCTGGGGTCTTTATGGGAGTTGTGGAGTGAGGTGTAAATAAGCAAATATTAGACACCATAAACTTAATTGTCAGTAAACGTTTAGTTGGTTTATTAAACAAAATTTATAATCAGGATACCAAATTCAATTCTTACGAAGAAAGAGTCAGGGGAAATAAATGGAGACGATATGGGTTGAGTACCACAGCATCAGTCAAGATCTGATCAACATTAAATACACTGTGTATGTTAATTAGATAAGTTAATTTGATCCGAATGACAAGAGTACCTCTTCATTTCAGTCTGCCGGTACTTACACAGTGAATGAAGGGAGTTAACTCTTATAGTTCTGAATGCATGTAACAAGTATTGTTATAGGGCCTTGTTCGGTAATAAATCAACTATAATTGTACGAAACATACAGAAATTATGACTACTATAAATAGGCACTCTCACAAGTGTCAAGTAATGTCATTACATGTATTACCTGGTAAATAAATTACAATAGTGACCTACAAAAGGGATCGTGTCCATATTTTATTTAGGTATGCCCTTTATGTACATATGTGTTAAGATTATGTAAACGTAATTTCAACATGTAATTTTGTTTGTGCTTTTTTGTGTCTTATTTAAGGGGCAGATTGCCTCAATTTGATATTACTAGCAACATGTACATGTACACCTCTAATCCTAGTAATGTGCATCAAACAACAAATCTAGTATTTAATCAATCTAATTAAAATTAGACTTGTAATTCCGCTCCACTACGATACTCTACGTTACGCTCCAATACAAGATCTAACGATGCCCCGTTCGAGGTCACCTCAGCATGACCTCTGGCCTAGAATTGGAACATCTCGGGACGTACTATTATCCGTTTACACTTCCGAATGAATCAACCACACCGAAGATTCCGTAGGCGACACGCTGATTGGCTAACCATAGGGGTCATGCTGAGGTGACCCCGAACGGGGCATCGTTAGATCTTGTATTGGAGCGTAACGTAGAGTATCGTAGTGGAGCAGAATTACAAGTCTAATTTTAATTAGATTGGTATTTAATAAGCATATACCATCGCTAATGCTTACCAGGTACTTTATTCAGGCCAACTAAAGACTGTCAATATATTAAATATATGTTAAACAAAATGATGGCATTGACACAATTACCCCGGAAATTTCATAATGGACTGGTCAAACCTTTGATTTTGAAGAGTCTAAATGTGTCTTTAGGGATGATTGAGTTAACACAGATATGTGATCAACACTCTAGTAACACTTATGTTTTGAATTTCAACACTTTCCTGCTGTCCAACAAAAGAAAGCAATTTCTTTGTACTAATTATGACAAAATAACCTTGAGGTAAAGCTTTGCCAACATATCTTGGAAAAAAAAATAACACAAAATAAATATTTCAATTGCCCTACATATTATGACGAACAAATTATCACTTAGTGTTGAACACTTCGTGCAAATGAATCTCAATATTGTATATTTGACATAATGAAACAGAAAATACTTAATATAGATATATTATCACACAGTGGTTAATAGTTATTAGAAATGCAACCAATTTATTGTTAGAACAATATATAATATAGAGTCTACTACATACAATTTATATGAATTTTAATAAATGCACGCAAACTTCTCAAATCCACTATAAGTAGTGCTAATTAAGTGCAAGGAATGCATGTAAATTATCATTTATCATTTAAATTTAAATCACTAGTTCAAATGTGTGATTTTCCTGTTTTAAACAAAATAATGTCTTATGTAATATGGAGTCCAAAATATACAATGTGTACTTCTTTCCCTCCATATTAATTTTTTTTCTGTAATTTATCCACAAGTATTATTAATTTGCTATCACCAAATTTATTTCATAACTTTCATAATCTATCACGGTTGCCGTAATTTTTCGTATCTTTGATTAATACAGTATACATTTTCATATATGTGTATCATGCTTTACTTATTAATAATGAATTTTTTAAAGGCCTTGGAATGTTTACTTTTGGATGCCCTTAATTAAGAAAACACTAACAACTTTATAAGAAGTTTCTCCGTATAGACTCCAAAATGAACACACCATAATTTCAGTACTAGATTACAAAATTATTTTTATAAAGTCTACATGTGTTGAAAAAAAATTGTAAGGGCCTTTTTCTTTTCTTCACCAGCAATCTCTCAATTTCGTAATGACATAATGCTTTTTTCATTGTACCTTATGACCCAGCACAGACATGCATTATTTTTTAATAGCAACCCATAACATAAATTAGTACTGTTTGTCCCAGCATGTTTAAAACTAAGAAAAAAAAATCAATGTATATTGGCTATATTTGTACACTATGTGTTCTTATTCGGGTAGGGTTAAATAGCTTGTGTTCGTAGTCATTAACAGAAAAGAATATGATTTTTTCTAATGATACTAGCCTTGCATTCTTTGTAGACATGTACATACCTGCTGTATACATACATAATGTCACCACTCCCCCCATATTAGCAAATGGGCTCATGTAATATACTAATTGCTTTGCAAGGATGAACTCCAACTTTTGCCATTTTCTCATTATGAGATAGTAAACTCTTATTCAAATGTGGATATTTTTAAGAAACTATTGATCTAACTCCAATTTACAATAGCGGAATTAGCATAATTTCAATTGTAAGCTTGATATTGTAATATTTTTGTACAAAACTACATTTTTTAACGCCGCCATTCGTTTACTAGATTAATCCAATCATGGCCAAGGTCATGATGTTTAAACCAATCACTTCCTATGATCACTTAATACAACCAAATACAGCCATCGATCTAGTTGAAGATCCTTTACGTACAGGCCCTGATCACGTCAGAAATATCACAATTACTCAATGGACCAAAAATTATACATACAAACCAATCAGTGCCATGATAGAACTTAATATTTATTATACAACATGCCATATTGTCCAACAATTGCTTGACCCCTGATCACAAATTAAGAATTGAAAGCAAAATGGTTTGAACAAGGTATTATCAGCCAAAACACATTCTGCTACATTGTTCTTTAAAGCCAATGATC
>NW_027187879.1:0-58455 GCF_041381155.1 Argopecten irradians | reverse complement strand
ATTCTCCCCATTTCAAAGAAATCCAAAGAAAATCTTGATATTATCCATGTGTTTTTTCATAATATTACACACGACCGGTATAAATCTAAAGCAATTGTTGATGTTTGTCGTGATTTTTTTTATCTTATCTGAACTTCTGTCGTTCTTGTTCTTTGCAGGTTGTGTTTTACACTTCCTTCCGCAGTTTGGTTGACCGGGTTGCGACGTCGCTCGCAGTGGTGGTTAGCCGTGGACTTTCTCTTGCGGAGGCTGTGGTAAGATTTTAGATGTAAAATTCATTATTCCCTACCGTGAAAAAGTGTTCAGGTCACGTGAGACTTAACCTAATCGCCTTCTGTTTGTATAGCGATAAACAATTTATATCTTCGACGACTTCTCCTAAACCACTTAACCAAATTCATTAGAAATTTGCAGAAGCCTCTCATGGCCAAAGGTCAACCAAAATTATGGATTACGTGATCCCAGGGTCATATAGTTCAGAATTTGTAAGTCCCCCCCCCCCCCCACCCCCTGCACCCTCAATGCCCCTCAATGGAGTCCCTAGGGAACTTATTGTGTGTGTGTGTGTGTTTTTTTTTTTTTTTTTTTTTACAGTACAATATCAAATATTTTATTCCCCCAGCTGTATGTGATGTGTATATACATACACATTAGTGTTTTGGTAAGAGCTGCCAGAGCTGGGTGCCCTGAGGTCAACTCCTCGAACAATATTGTCCTCCAAAGCAGGCACCAATATAAATATAATTTTTACAGATAAATTTTGAAAGCCATTTTAGTTGAAGGGACATGCATATGTAACTTTTTGCAGAAAACAAATCAAGAAAATTACATGTGTATTGAGTATTCTGATAACAATGATTTGGAATTTATTGTTTTTGATTAATGTTTGTAGTAGAACTAGAGAGAATGTAATGTTTGTATCAACAAACAAAAAATAGAAAAAAGACACACACACATAGAAAGAATTATAGACAATACACAAACAAACCAAAAAGAATTCAAATCATACATATTTAAGTACTACAACATAAAACATCATACAAACATTGATTGGCATATTTCAAGAACTATTCAAAAATGTATTTCCAATTGATCCATATTTGATCAAATTTCTCAATACACCTATTTGGTATTGACAGCTTTTTTTTTTTTTCCAACATCATATTTTGTAAACAAAAACTCCATCAAACCTTCCATATTTATGTTTTGTTTTTTTCATGATACAGGAAAAAATACAAAACTTCATAATTTATTATAGAATATCAAAATTGAGTGGTATTGACAAATTTTCAGTCTCACCAAAGAGTACTGTATCTAATTTAAATTCCACAACATTATTAGTTTTTTCACATATATTTTTCTTTTCATATCTTGCCATATTTGGAAAGATTTTTGACAATCTCCAAAACATGTACTGTTTCTAATTTAAATTCCATAACATAATTAAGTTTTTTAACATTATTAGTTTTTACAATATATTTTTCTTTTCATATCTTGCTATATTTGGAAAGATTTTTGACAATACTCAAAATATGTGTTCTTTGGTTTCAACTTCTGTATTACAGATATTACATAATTTATTTCAGAAATATTTTTAATTTTTAAGTAATTATTCAAAGGGAGTATACGGTGTTGTAGTCTATACTGGAACCATTGTATTGATGTATCTTTGGTAACTTTGAAAAGGTATTTTTATATTTGTTCTTTTCCTGTGTATGCATGTTTCTAAAGACGTGCTTGTTGCTTCCATTTCCTCTCTGTTAATTACCAAGCATTTATTTTTTTCAATTAGACAAAAATACGTTAAGTTTACATCCCTTAATACTTTTAAATAAAATATGAATATGACTAGGTATGAATGGTCTATCTAGTTTATTTAACAAGTTAAGGTTATATTCAGATTCTTACATATTTTCTTGATACATTTCTAACTTAATAAGTTATTCTTCTTCTGGGTCTTCTTTTTCTGCCGGGACTTTGACCATTTTCTCAAACTTTAAGTCGGATTGCCATGAAATTTCGTAAGGTCATTTCTGGTGACCTGCAGATGTGTCGACCGTTTTAATTTTTTTTGACCAGCATCAAAGATGTTTAAATCAAATTCTAAATTTTTAAAGTGAAAAATACCATAATTGTGAGTAAAATAACAAATTTTGTCACGGTTTCAAATTTTCTAAAACCAGTAAGAGTTATCTCTCTTTATTCACTGCTCAGCAGGGATCCGTTAGCAAGTTCATTTTTATTGTTTTTAAGTTATAGATCGTATTGTTACTAGCGGCTAAAATTATTTTGAGGTCTTTTTTTGTGCAACTTTTATAGACCAGTAACCTAAACCACGATGGCCGTCATGGAATACAATAGGTCAAAATTGAGCAAAAAGGAACATGGCTGAGAACACAAATCTAATACAATATTTGGAGAAGTTATTTGTGCCATGGTTCCTTTCATATACATATTAATGTATGTGTAGGAAGAATAAGGATAATCTGCACTCGGGATGAAAAAATGTACGTACAGTTTTTAAAAATAAATTGTGACGTACAAATAAATATTGTTCTTTGCCCTCAAGTTGATTACTAGTATATCCATATCCTTCATATTTCCACATACTCACGAGTCTTTCATATTCATAAATGATATCATTTTTTTCATAAACCATGAACATATCTGGCCAATATTTCAGCAATATTCTCTCTTGTATATCTGCTGAATATTTTGTAATATGCGCCTATACTTGTTTACTGAAGCTGTGTACTTGTGATCTTGCAGGTTGTGTACGCTACCTGCTGCTGCCGAGGAGAGGTTTTCCCTGTCCCTGCTGCTGACCAGCCTAGCTCCAGCTCTGTTGTCCCCCGCAGTACCAGTCCCAGCATCACCTGTTCCTATCCGCAGATCTGGTCGTGCCACCCGCAGACCAGCTTGGCATAAGGATTATGTAATGTGATGTCATATATATATATAATGTATTGTAATGTAATATCCATTATCTGTTTGTCCATGGAATGATGTTGCTTGAGGATGTGGTAACCCCTCAAAAATCGTCCCAATTCCTGTCCCTCACCCAAAAATGTATACAGTAGTATACACCATTAATTGGTTGTTCATTCCAACATCTAAGATCAGTCCCCATTTAGGTGATTTGGTAATTTCCTCCCAAATTCCGTTCCATACTTTTGTACCCTAAACGAAGAAGGGACATTGTTTTTGCTCCGTTTCGAATTACTATTATTACAACTTAAGGTTGTTTGAGGTACATTTTTGTAAGATTTTTTGGGATACGGAATGCATTCAGTGATATGGTTATGTGGTAGGTTGTGAGGAACACATGAACACGTGTAGTGATACAACTTCCGGTTATTTGAGGTATATCATGTAATGCTATAAGGTTTTGACAGACATACTCTTTGGAGTGTGCATAAAGGGTTTTTTCCAGGGATTGCATTGGTTCAAAGATGGCTTTCCAGTGTCCACTTATTTAAATTCTTGAAATTTCTGAAATTTTGTCTATTGGTATTTAAATTTGGTATACAAGAAATAAGTTTTAAGGTTAAAGTTTTGTATGGACACTGAACCATGCAGTGATCCCAATAAGGTGTTAATTGAAAACATCACAAAAAAATTGTGAGGACGCTGACCACATAGCAGTGAGACCCAAATATTGTTCATTGGAGGTATAACTTAAGATTTTGAGACACTACCACTTAGCATGACCCAATTATATGTTAATTGAGGTTATAACTTAAGTTTTTGAGACACTGACCACTTAGGCATGACCCAATTATTGTTATTTTGAGGTATAAACTTGAGATACCTGAGGACATGACCACTTAGCAGTGACCCAATTATTGTTAATTTGAGGTATAAACTTAGCTTAGATCTTGAGGACACTGACCACGTATGCAGTGAACGACTGCAATACTTGGTAAATCACAGGTTGTTGAGGATCCTGCCCACTTGCAGTGACCCAATTATTGTTATTTGATGGTATATCTTACTTAAGATCTTGAGGACACATGGACCACTTGCAGTGATACGACGACTGCAATACTTTGGTAAATCACAGGATTTTGAGGATACAGACCACTTGCAGTGACCCAATTATTGTTATTTTGAGGATATAACTTAAGATCTTGAGACACTGACCACTTGCAGTGATACGACTGCAATCACTTGCGTAAATCAAAGGATTTTGAGGATTATACTGACCACCTTGCATATAACCCAATTATTGTTATGAGATAGAACATGCGATCCTGAGAAACACTGACCACTTAGCAGTGACCCAATTAATTGTTATTTGAGGTATAACTTAAGATCTTGAGGACACTGACCACTTGCAGTGATACGACTTGCAATACTTGGTAAATCACACTCGGATTTTGAGGATTACTGACCACTTGCAGTGACCCAATTATTGTTATATTTTGAGGTATAACTTAAGATTCCTTGAGACACTGACCACTTGCAGTGGTTACGGGACTGCAAAACTTGGTAATAAATCACAGGATTTTGAGGATACTGACTCACTTTGCAGTGACCCAATTATTGTTATTTGAGGTATAACTTAAAGATTTTGGAGGACACTGACCACTTGCAGTGATACGACTGCAAAACTTGGTAAATCACAGGATTTTGAGTAACAACTGACCACTTGCAGTTGACACTGCCAATTATTTTATTTGAGGATAACTTACTTAAGATTTTAAGGACACTGACCACTTGCAGTGATACGACTGCAATGCTTGGTAAATCACAGGAGTTTTGAAGGATACTGACCCACTTTGCAGAGATACGACTGCAAAGACATGGTAAAATCACAGGATTTTGAGGATTACTGACCATTTGCAGTGACCCAATTAATTGTTATTTGAGGTATAACTTAAGATTTTGAGGACACTGAACACTTGCAGTGATACGACTGCAATGGCTTTAGATTTTGACTCAACTGAAGTGTACAGAAAAGTAGTTAATAGGAATATTTCGTCCCTGTCCCTAACAATACTCACATTACCCTACCCATATACCCCTAGCACAATTAAGCATGCATTTAGTAAATAACATTCTAACCCGCTACTTCTATAAGTTACACTTTGCAGTTGACCAAATTAACAGCCATCGTCAATCGAGTGAAGAAAAATATGCCGTGTGACCCAGCAATGAGTGCCAGGTAACTGCCCCACGTGGGATTTGAACCTGGTCAATCAAAAGGTGTGAAAGGTCCCTAATTAAAATACAGGAGACCATAAAGTCCATTTAACAACCTTGGCTCCATTTTTTTGAAAAAGGAAATGAATTTTTTTCAAGATGGCGATTTTTGTGCCCATCATTGAAAATGTATTTTAAAGTACACTTGGTAAGGACAATGTCAGGATCGTTTTAGACATGTTGCGTTGATAGATAGAAGATGGTGGTCAGGGTAGGGGCATCTTTGATTTTCGGATCAATCCAAAAAATAGCATATGTTTTGAAAATCATGTCCGGATAATTTTTCAGACAAGTATTACTAAATCATACTAGTAGAAGTAGTTTTAAATAATGGACACTGTAGTGGCCATCTTGGATTTTGCATAGGCCCGGAAAAAAAACACTTGGTTGGACCATATTGGAAATTTAGGCAAGTTTCTGCGAAATTGTTAGGTTATCCTGACCTTTCAGGTTCGACCTTATTAAAGTATCACGTTAAAGTATCTAAGGTATCTAAAGTAACCATTTGCCCTTGCATCCCCCTCCCTCCCCGTTTCCTGCACAATGCCATCTAAAACCAGGACAACAGGTAGAGAAGTTGTAGAATTTAAATTGTATGTAATAAAAGGAATGAAAGCTAGAAAGAAAGTTTGTAAGGAAAGTTAAAGAAAGTTTGTAAGAAAGTTAGAAAGAAAGTTTGTAAGAAAGTTTGTTAAGATTGTGAAGTTAGTAAGAAAGTTAGAAAGAAAGTTAGAAAAGAAAGTTTGTAAGAAAGTTTTGTAAGAAAGTTAGAAAGAAAGTTTGTAAGAAAGTTTGTAAGAAAGTTAGAAAGAAAGTTTGTAAGAAAGTTTGTAAGGAAAGTTAGAAAGAAAGTTAGAAAGAAAGTTTGTAAGAAAGTAGTTTTGTAAGAAAAGTTTGAAGAAAGTTTGTAAGAAAGTTTGTAAGAAAGTTTGTTAGAAAGTTTGTTAGAAAGTTAGAAAGAAAGTTTGTAAGAAAGTTTGTAAGAAAGTTCGAAAGAAAGTTTGTAAGGAAGTTTGTAAGAAAGTTGATGAAAGTTTGTAAGAAAGCTTATGAAAGTTTGAAAAAATGTTTCTAAGAAAGTTTGTAAGAAAGTTAGAAACGAAAGTTAGTTAGAAAGATCGTTAGTGTTAACGTGTGACGAATGAAAGCCCCCCTGTGAGGGGACATCTGTTTATATTTAAAAGGCTGACCCCAAGGCCCCAACCTTGGCAGCTTTCAAAATGTATAAATGTTCTGGGGGTATTAAAATTGTGTTTTTATGAAAAATGAAAAAAAAAAAAAAAAAAAAAAAAAAAAAAAAAAATGAAAAAAAAAAAAAAAAAAAAAAAAAAAAAAAAAAAAAAAAAAAAAAAAAAAAAAAAAAAAAAAAAAATAAAAAAAAAAAAAAAAAAAAAAGTTAATATTGTAAATAAAAATGTAAATATTGTAAATAAAAAAATTCACAATGGCAATACATGACATGATCCTGATGTCATAATAATTTCAAATATTTTCATATTTTTTTTTCAGGATAGTGATACCATGAAGATATGCGACAACCATCAGGACAAACCTCCTTTGATAGCGACCCATAATGCTTAGCAGAGCATCTGGACCATGACAGTGATTCAATCAGGATAGAGGACAACCACCAAGGATAGTGATACCATGAAGATATGCGACAACCATCAGGACAAACCTCCTTTGATAGCGACCCATAATGCTTAGCAGAGCATCTGGACCAGGATAGTGATTCAATCAGGACAGTGACAACCATCAGGATAGAGACAACCACCAGGATAGTGATACCATGAAGATATGCGACAACCATCAGGACAGTGACACTAGATAGAAAACGTTCTTTGATAGCGACCCATAATGCTTAGCAGAGCATCTGGACCAGGATAGTGATTCAATCAGGACAGTGACAACCATCAGGATAGAGACAACCACCAGGATAGTGACAACCCATCAATATTGAGAACCATCAGAATAATGACACCCGATGGCAGACGTAATGGTGACTAGTAGTGATTAGCAGAGCTCCATTCAGGTACATTTACTATTAAAAACTTATATTAAAAAAAGCTATAATTGAATTGTAAAATTAAACTACAGTGTTATTGCAACTGCATGTGTGTATTTTGTGCCCATCACCATCAAGTGGTGGGTCATTCAAATTATCTTTTATCCTTGGACCAGTGTCCGTTCGGAAATACTTAGGTATCACTATGTCTGCACTGTCGTCGTCTGGGAAATGGTTTCTGTGCGATAACTTAAATATTTAATGTCCGATTTTCAATCAAAGGTTCATTTGCTTTATATCGATAAGATCTCAGACGAGTTCGATAATTGTCAAAATCTGTCAATATTTACAAGAGTTACGGGACCTTAAAATTGTCAAAATAGATAAATCCATGGTTTCCACTCAATAGCTTTAGTATTTATTGTCTAATTTCAACCATTTGGTATATTGCTTTTTTATCAATGTGATCTCGGATGAGTTCAATAATTGTCAAAATCCATCAATATTTCCAAGAGTAATGGGACTTTAAAATTGTCAAAACAGATAAATCCATGGTTTTCACTTGATAACTTTGGTATTGTCCAATTTCAACCAAAGGAGTAGATATGATAGGACCAGTATTTGGCCTTAATTTTTCAGGCCGAAAAAAATAACTCTGATCCCCATCTATTTCATATCAATAAATACTCTCATACTTGCCATTCATTAAAACATATTTTTTTATAACCATGTACACGATGTGTCCCACCTATGACGTCATCAAATTGATGATTTTCCTCTTCTTCTCGCCAAATTTTGCTAGAAATTCATCATCTTTAGGTTAGAAAAGGCTTGAAATGAATTTGGCCGCCACCTTGGAGCAACTTAAAATTTTGCATGGATATGCGTAAATACACGATACACAACGTGTGAAAATCTCTTTCTGCTCCACGAAGGCGGACCACATTCATTTTTTTAGAGAAAACCACTCAAAAAGTATGATTTTTCAAGGATTTTTGTGAAAAATGGCGGGAAACTGCATGTTGATGACGTCATAGTGAACATAATTGGCACATGCGGGATATTTTCGAGATGTAATGTGTTAGCAAATGTATTCAGCTGTTATATGGCAAAATATGTTGTTCTTTACAGGAGAATTAATTTTGAGGCCATATTCGAGTCTTAACGTACCTTCTCCTTTGGTATATTGGTTAATAAGATCTGGAAGTGGTTTGATACTGGTCCAAATCCATCCATATTTGCAAGAGTTACGGGACTTGATAACTTCACCTAATAATTAACAATATTTTCAACTGTAAATAACTATTTTTGTGATGCTGTGCAGGCGACACATCCACTTCCGTGGAATTCTTGTGTCCATTGATAATTTATCAAAACTACAAAGGGATCTCTCTCAATTTTCATGCAAGAATAAAGGTTTCCCTAGTACCCTTGTTGAGCACATTGCATATTGGGGCTCATATGTCTAAAATAGCTAACAGACAGCTAATTTGAATTTGAATAGTTAAGTTTGTAACCACTGGGTTCAATCAGATCATATGTTTTTTTTCACCAAACTAACTGATTTTCACTTTTTCTCCCCAAATGGCAGCTGCAGTATCTTTGGTGATCTACAAGGTTCATAACTCTTCTAAGTGGCTGTTCACCCCCAAGAAAAGGAAGTTTTATTATTGTAAACTGTTGTTGGCAATTCAAAATAATTGGCAATCTTAGGATTGTGATGATCACCATGATAGTGACAACCAGTATATCGACAACCATTAGGATTATAGTGACACCATAAAAAAAGTGACAACTATCAGAATTATAGCGACACCATCAAAAAAATGACAACCATCAGGATTATAGTGACACCATCAAAAAAATGACAACCATCAGGATAGTGATGCCCGATGGCAGACGTTCCGTGATGGTGACCATTAGTGATTAGCAGAGCTCCAAACAGGTACATTTACTATAAAACCTCATGTGTAAAGCTTACATCTAATTGTAAGGTTAAATTGCAGTTTTATTGCTCATGTTATTTCGAATCAACATACTATCTGTATATATGTTTCCCTAGTACCCTTGTTGAGTAGTAATTTGGGAAAAATATGTCTGCCAAGTAGCTAACATGCAGCTATCTTTTATTAGTGGAATTTTGTAACCGCAATCTTTAAAAGAAACTATAAACATGTCATATCATGATTTCCACTTTACTGAATGATTTCACTATTTCTCTCCAATGACAGCTGCAGTATCTTGACCACTTTTGGGGTTCTGCAAGGCACTGGACTCATTGGCTGTTCAATCCAAGACAAGGAAGTTTTAGTTTGGCGACTCTTGTTGGCAAACCCAAAAACAGTAGGCATCGGAGAAAAGTGATACCATCAAGTTAGTGACATCCGTCAGGATAGTGACCACCATGAGGTTAGTGGCAATTAACCATCAGAAATAGTAACAGCCAGGGTCATGTAAGGACGTGCCCAGGTTTGTTGGTGGAGGAAAGCCGGAGTACCCGGGGGAAAAATCACCGGCACAGTGATCAGTACCTGGCAACTGCCCCACATGGGATTCGAACCCATAGCCATAACCATCAGGAATTTGACAACCATGAAGATAGTGACACCATTGGATCGTAACAACCACCAGGATAGTGACAACCCGAATGGCAACTCCAGTATCTGCGCACCTCATTTTGGTGCCTGGCTCTTATCTCATCTCAAAAGAAGGAAGTCTGGTGACTCCTGTTGACAATCCAAAATGTTCGATAGTGATACCATCAAGATAGTGGTCAATTATCAGGATAGTGACACCCGATGGCAGATGATCCCTGATAAATAGTGATTGGCAGATACCGGTACCTTTCCATTCAGGTACTGTTATGAAATTTAGTAAATTAAATCAAAGTCAATTTCTTTTTTTCACTCATTAAAGAGAGATAAAGATGTTAATGAATTATTAAACTTTAAGGTCAATACTTGAGTTATACACACTATCAATACGAACTGAATACCACTAATTACTGCCTGGTGAGGTTTCCGTTTAAATTTGTAGAGAGTGAAATTTCACCTTGTTAGTTTCATTTTTTATAGTTTTTTCACTTAACTTGTCAGTGCAACAACAGTTTTAGATACATTGAGTTAATTTTTGCTGTAAATCGTTTTGTTATGATCACTGAGATGTCAATGATAAGCATTTAAGGGGGGGATTATAACATATTGGTCTTTATTTTTTACATTTTAGTGAAAGATCCAACTTCTTTTAATTTTTTACAAGAAAAGCTGAAAAATAACACATTTTGTAATTGGACAAAACATCAAACACACTGACCCCCTGTTTTTATGATGGTTTTAGAAACAACTTTGAGCTGCAAAAAGTCAGTCATCAGAACTTTTTCTGGGAAGCGTTCAATCTGGCAAAAACGAGGTATTTTCATCTTCAAAATTTAGGGGGTAGGGGGGACATACATAGCTGTTCTGAGCAAAAATATGGGTTGACAGTGTGTTATTATTTTTGCTTTAAAACAAACTTTGGTTTTGTCAATTTCATGAATATTAAACTTATCAGACAACTAATTTGCAAAATATTGCTTTAGATTATCGTTTGTATAGTCAGACAAATTTTACTTTTAACCAGAGCAGATCCTTAATACCAGGATCGATTTAATAAAAAAAGTTTTCACACTAGTGCCAAAATCATTTACGAAATATTTCATTGAATTTTGTTACTCTGGGATGTTCCACCGCCGACAGAGCATAAACGATACCCATTATTATTTGAACGGTAAATGATAGTTAATGATGTTAATAATGTATGTCTCTAATACAAAAATACATATTAAATCATTTATTTTGCTTTTGGTACATGCGAAATCAATACTTCATTCGATATAGGGCATTATTTAAGCGCCATGGATTTCTTTCGGGACAAAATTGAGTATTTTTAATATTTTTCTATTGAAATAAAAAAGAAGCTCAAACTTTTCAATGGTGGTAATTGTGTAAGTAACTTTTGTAACTGAAGAAAAATACTAATTCATCTGCTCCTGTTTTTGATAGAGAAAAAATACTGTATGTCAGCGGTGGATCATCTTTATGTTTTTAGCAACTAGATCATATCAGTATGATGGTAGAAGGAGAAAACTATTTTTGATAAAGAGACTTACCTAGTGAACTAGTGTCAAGGGAGACAAAAGATTTTTAGCGCGTTTATTCTTATAAAAGACGAATGCCTTTTTTTCATCAAAACAGAAACCTCCCATCATTTGAAAATAAAGTCTTAAGGTTAAGAATATACATTATAATTATATCTATTTATTCTAAAAAATCTAACATTGCACACCCCGAAGATAAAAAATTCAAATTCTTGTCTCTGATTTCAAATTACATTGACTTATTCTAAAAATGACACATTTAGTAAAGTTATGTTTTAGTCTATGAAGGCCAGAAGGGTCATTTTTTGCTCTTGCAATAACAAGTATGTTTTGAAAAATAATTCTTGATCATAATCTTTGGAAAAATTGTCATTGTGTGGCCTGTTTTTGGGTAATTTCTTTTTTTTCCAAATTTCATTTTATATTATTCAATTAATGAATATAGAAAAGTAAAGTTCTTTAATCCTTTTACTCACTCTGCAAGACATTGACGAAAAACCTCCCAAATGACAGGACACAAACGACTAGACGGGACTGACGTGGGAGGCGCGTACGAACTGACCCTATCACTAAAACTACTAATTCACATTCTCACTCCAAAGGACTTAATTTCTATATTCTTTAGTCAATAATTTTAAAATAAACTTCAAAAATTATATTTTTGTATTTTTGAAAATATTGTCCTTTTACACATACTGGCTTGAGCTGTTATGACCATCTGCCTTGTAGACCAGAAAATAGCATTGAAAAAAGTGTGGTAATAAAATAATCATTGAAAAATCAATAGGGTATGGAATAAGTATTTAGTAAGATAGATCAATTTGAAACTATACTGTCTTAATTTGTCGTTGATAACAAATTCAATTAAGGAGTTATCTCACTTTATTTCTAAATATCACCTACAGGTACTGTAGATGTCACCAGTACATAAGTGACCTACAGGTACTGTAGATGTCATCAGTACGTAAGTGAACAAAAAATCAAAATTATGGGAATTTATGAATTTTATTTTGAAACAAATACGTGTACATTGTATATCATTTTTATATGGGGCAAATAAGTAATGCTAACAGTGTGGACAAAAGATTGTTGAATTTTCAAGGCGATCTGTCCCTTTGTCTATAAGGATCCAGTGTTATATGGAAAATAACTGTTGATATTACTTCCTTGACCAATATCATTTTTATGTATGGTTTCAAAAGAATTAAAGCACTTATGCATCTGTTAAGAATCATCAAGCGTCTACAAAAATCACGAGTTTTCTATGTATGTATTGCATTTTTTTGTCTTTGTGTGACCAGAAACATATATATGGGCCATTTTTAGATTGGCAGATGTACTTCTGTATAGGCTAACGATATATATGCTCTTTAAATATGCTCTTAAATAGTTAAATATAGGAGAATAACTTTGATATGTTATAAAAGTTCAATAATTTTCAGATAGTTTTAGTAGACTTTGGAAATAAAAAAATAACATTTTAACTTACATACAATAATGTAATACAAAATGCACTTCCAGTTTTGAATGTCTGACTGTCTAAAATTAAAGTATAATTTTCTTATTTTCATGCTTTCAAAAATCATGACTATGATATGTTTAATCTTTGTATTGATGCAAAACTATGAATTAAAGTTAGCCAAGGGAAAATGCCTTTAATGTATAAACCAGAGGTCCATCTTACGTCAACAAAAACATATGTTTCTGGTGTGACAATGTTTTATGTTACAATATTGTCAGAAGGTTTTCCAGAGTTTTTACTATGTTGGTCTTATCTCTGGTTTTTAACCTTGGATATGAATACATGAGTATTATATCATTGTACATTTGTATCAGCAAGATTTGAACCCCATCTTTGCTGCTTCTCATTTATAATGCTGAATAGAAATGTAAAGCAATTACAATACTTGTATGACAACCAATTTTTTTATAATTATGTCATCAATAAATTATCATTTAACCTAATTAATAAATTATCATTTAAAAACATCAAATAGATTCAAACGTCAAATCCTATTTAAAGATGCTCCATCGCTGACAAATGGTATTTTTTCACTATCAAAAACAGAAGCAGACGATTTAGTATTTTTCTTCAGTTACAAAAGTTACTTACTTCACACCATTACCACTTTTGAAAAGTTTGAGCTTTTAATTTTACTTCAAGTTAAAAATATGAAAAATAATTAATTGTATCCCGAAAAAATTCTGTGGCACTATATCCTATATGGAATGAAGTACTGATTGCACAAGCACTTAAGGCGAAATAAATTATTTTATATTATTTTTTTTTGTGTTAATTAGGCATGAATAGACAGGATTAATTACAAATTATTGTTCAAATGATGAACATCATTTATGCTCTGTCGGCGGTGAAGCATCTTTAATCGAGGGGAACAATCATAATATTCTCAAGTTGTAAACCAGTCCAACAACTTCAATTATTTAATACAGAATTAGATTTATTAGAAGGGTATACATATCTAGGTACATTATTTAATACAGAATTAGATTTATTAGAAGGGTATACATATCTAGGTATATTATTTAATACAGAATTAGATTTATTAGAAGGGTATACATATCTAGGTATATTATTTAATACAGAATTAGATTTATTAGAAGGGTATACATATCTAGGTACATTATTTAATACAGAATTAGATTTATTAGAAGGGTATACATATCTAGGTATATTATTATTTAATACAGAATTAGATTTATTAGAAGGGTATACATATCTAGGTTTATTATTTAATACAGAATTAGATTTATTAGAAGGGTATACATATCTAGGTATATATACATTTTTTATTTTGATGTTAGCTTTAGCAAGTAAATCTATTTGCTATCTAAAAGAAACTTATCTATTCCTGTTGATATTCAATTCACTTGTAATGCCAGTTCTTTTGAAAATGTATCCATACAAAGTGTGAAGATTTGAAAATACAAATGTTATAGAAAAAGACATTTGCAATTTTGTGTAAAGGCATCCTTAAATCAAGAAAGTATACAAACAATTTCATGCTCTTTGGCGAGCTTATATATATTTAGGAAGTGCTTACTATATGTGTTTACTGAATTAGTTTTGTCTTTGTGTGCGACAACTTTTGTGGTTACACTATTGTCAGAAAAGTTTTCCAGAGTTTTTTTCTCTCTGTATTACAGTTTTTTCTCTGGGTTTTAACCCTGGATAAGAATACAAGAGTAATATATCCTTGCATCAGCAAGATGGCAAGATGTATGTTATACCCCATCTTTGCTGCTTCTCATTTATATTTCTATATGCATGTACTACATATTTTTCTTTGTGTATGACAACTTTTTATGTTTCACTATTTTCAGAAAGTTTTCCAGAGTTTTTTCTGTGTTACAGTTTTATCTCTGGTTTTTAGCCCTGGTCATGAAAACATGTACACGATATATCTTGTATCAGCAAGATAACTTTTTATGTTTCACTATTTTCAGAAAGTTTTCCAGAGTTTTTTCTGTGTTACAGTTTTATCTCTGGTTTTTAGCCCTGGTCATGAATACATGTACACGATATATCTTGTATCAGCAAGATGGCAAGATTTGAACCCCATCTTTGCTGTTTCTCATTTATAACGTAATGCGATTACAATACTTGTATGACAACCAATTTTTGATGATAACTACGTCATCAAATAAATGACCATTTCAACATCAATTTGATTATGTTGTCTTTAATTGCAGTGAGTTAAAGCAGCAGCAGTAAAGCAAAACGAGCTGCAGGTTTACTGATCAGGGTCAGGTTAAGGCCAAATAAAAAAATATTCTTGTTTCTGGTAACACCCTTGAATTTTTTTATATACATTATTTTTCCTCTTCATCATCCTGTTTCTTGCAGTAAAAAAACTGAAATAGACTTTATTCAACCTTATATAAACCATGGATTTGATTTCCCGGTTATTATTAGTGTCTTAAATTGAACAGCTTTGTACCCTAATAATTAGTGTCTTAATCCATTCGTTTACCTTTGCAAACCGCATTTGTAACCTCACATTCCTAATTTTTTGTGCAAAACCAAACAGAAATTGGGTTGTTTTGATTTGTTTGATCTTGAGGACAAAACTGATTAAAAAGTATTTTCAAGAGAGTAGGCTCTAATTTTATAGAGTTGTGGTCAGGTTACCGGAAACACAAATATTTTTTTTGTATGGCCTAACATGAATGATCAGAAAATTAACCATGTCCCGAGTACGTTTTAAATTTAGAATTATGCCAAATTCGCATCATAGTCTTTACCAACAATTCAATGCTAATTATACACTTATTCAAAGATTAGGCAATTGGCTTTGACTTTGTTGTGCTCTTTGGGCGAATTGACTTCGTACACGAAAAAAAAATAATTCCGATATCTTTTCCCAACTAGACAATCTAGTCCGTTGAGATTCACTTTCAAGATTCTCAGGTACCAGTATCTCGAACTTTCTTTTTAACTTAGACTTCTCCATAGGAAATCTTAAGTTAAAAAAAAATCCGTAATGCTTTCCTATGCAGAATTTAAAAGTTAAGGAAAGGAAATCCTTGAATTTAAGGAATGTTCATGAAACGATCAGGAAGAAACAATTTGATTGGCATATTTGAAAGGTCACCATGAACGTGACCCCTAACGTTAATGTTGATTGCAAGGGGACGTAACCCATGATGGATCAATGAAATTAATAATTATAGATGCTGTGACCATATGTACCCTGAAATATTTTAATGTAAAGTTTGAAAGAAAATCACCGCCAGTTCTGGTGTGTATCGACTCGAGTTACTTTGGAAAGCTTGATTTACGTACCAGTTTGTGAACCAGAAATGGACAAATCCAGAAGCTGTATTAAACCACATGAAGAGTATTGCAAGCAAGAAGAAAGACGAAGGCCCATGATGGGCCTTAAAGCGGGGTAGCACCTGAGAGTTAGTATGATATATAGATGAAAAGGGAAATAATGTAAACCAAATTACAGACATATTTAAACACTATAAGCTGTGCCTTGAAGTTGTTCAGGTGATTTAGGTATTTGCTTCCATCAAACCTGTGAACTTAGAGGTATTTTTTGAAATTTTAATCATTTTGACCCTGTTTGGTCCTGCCCCTCTGGTCCCAGGGGGTCATCGAGGACGGATATGGATGTGAAAATGCTATATCTTAGGCTAATAATTCTAATCAAGGTTGATTAATTTCCTACGAAAATTGGGCAAATAATGTTCACAAATATGTTTTTTCCTATATAAACTAAAGTAAACTTGACCCCTCCTCAGGGGTAACGCGAGACCTCAAGGTCATATAATTCACAATTTTTATAAAACACCTTAAGACCTTTCTATCTATAATTATTTGATTCTACTATATCCAGAATTTTAGAAGATTTTTGAAGTTTTAGCCTATTTGACCCTTTTTTAGCCCCGCTCCTCTGCCCCCAGGGGGTCGGCCAAGACCAATGTGGATATGATATTAAAATGCTATCTCAGGCTAATAATTCTAACCAAGTTTGACTCCTTTCCTATGAAAATTGAGCAAACAATGCTCATTAAAGTGTTTTTCCTATATAAACTATAGTAAACTTGACCCCCCTCCCCAAGGGGAAACGTGAGACCCCAGGGTCATATAATTTACAATTTTATAAACAAACTTTAAGACCTTTTCATCTATAAAGTGTATTTGATTATACCATTTCCAGAATGTTAAAAGAATATTTTTGAAGTTTTAGCCTATTTGACCTTTTTTGGCCCCGCCCCTCTGCCCCCAGGGGGTCGGTCAGGACCAATGTGGATATGATATTAAAATGCTATCTCAGGCTAATAATTCTAACCAAGTTTGACTCCTTTCCTATGAAAATTGAGCAAAAAATGCTCATTAAAGTGTTTTTTCCTATATAAACTATAGTAAACTTGACCCCCTCCCCAGGGGGAAACGTGAGAGTCCAGGATCATATAATTCACAATTTTTGTTAAAGACCTTAAGACCTTTCTATTTATGAAAAGTATTTGATTCTACCATTTCCAGAATTTCAGAAGAAGATTTTTGAAGTTTTAGTCTATTTGACCCTTTTTTAGCCCCACTCCTTTCCCCCAGGGGGGTCGGCCAAGACCAATGTGGATATGATATTAAAATGCTATCTCAGGCTAATAATTCTAACCTAGTTAGACCCGTTTCCAATAAAAATTGAGCAAAAAATGCTCATAAATGTGTTTTCCCTGTATAAACTATAGTAAACTTGACCCCTCCCCAGGGGGAAACGTGAGAGCCCAGGGTTATATAATTCACAATTTTCGTAAAGGACCTTAAGACCTTTCTATTTATGAAAAGTATTTGATTCTACCATTTCCAGAATTTCAGAAGAAGATTTTTGAAGTTTTAGCCTATTTGACCCCTTTTGACCCCGCCCCTAAGGCCCCTGGGGGTCAGTCATAGAAAATTTGTTAATAGGATTAAATGGCCAATTATATCTCATACTAATAATTCTGACTACATTTGACTCATTTCCTATTACAAATGACCAAATAATGAGCAAAAATGTGTTTTCCCAATATAAACTATAGTAAAACTTAACCCCCCTCCCCAGGGTGAAACTAGAGACCCCAGGGTTATATAATTCACAATTTTTGTAAAGGACCTTAAGACCTTTCTATCTATGAAGAGTATTTGATTCTACCACATCTGTGAGTAGAGAAGAAGATTTTTGAAATTTTACTCAATTTTACCCCTTTTTGGCCCCTCCCACAGCCCCCCGGGGGGTGGGGACCATATAATTCACAATTTGGATTGGCCTTATGCCTTAGAAGGTTTGTGCAAAATTTCATTGAAATTGCTTCAGCAGTTTTGGAGAAGAAGTTGAAAATGTAAATTGTTTACGGACATACGATGCACGACGACGGACAAAAGGCGATTGGAATAGGTCACTTGAGCCTTCGTCTCAGGTGACCTAAAAATGGTATGGTAAGCAAGTATGTGAAACAGTGATTATTCCAAAATATAAAATAATAACAGATGTATGCAATGTTATACGCTGTTTCCTGAAATTGTGGATATTTTGCTGACAATTTTATAATAAAGCAACTAAAAGTGGTTAACAATAACAATTCTTTTTTTTTTTTTTTTTTTTTTTTAATTTTTGATTTTCCAAACAATGTTTTAACAATGACTACATTTGCCACATATACATGCACATTACTCCTATTTCCTTCCATTTTGGCATTTTCCTCTCATACACTAGAAATTATATTGTTTTTTTTTATTTATGAAAAGGGGACAGGGGGGTAAGAAAAAAACAGATGGGGAGGGGGGAAGGAGGTTAAGTGGGATATTGTGCTCAGCATACACATGTGGGTTTGTATCGTCATTATGGTTTTTGAAGTTCGTGTTCCTTTTTAGGCACATCAGTTTTAATGTTATGTTTTAAGCTCTAAACATCAAAATGGTTGAAAATGATACTAGAATTCATGAGGAGTGAGTCTGATACAAGCAGAAATGTTGCTAATTGACATAAGCAAATAACAAATAAACGCCAAATCCATGCAAGAAATCAGAATAATTCTCCTGAAATATACAGCTTAGACTCAAATTATTATGATACACTTGGTTTGTAATAACAAGTTATGTTATGAATACAAGTTCATTTTTTCTTTTCTAGGTGTTCCCCTTCCCCCAAGGATGTTTCTGGCCAAATTTGGTAAGAATCCATGCAGAACTCTAGCTAGTACCCTCCTTGGGTCTAGAGCCAAAATTTATACATATTCTGTTCCCTTTCTCCCAAGGATCTTTCTTAAGGTTAAAATTAGGTAACAATCTGCATTCCATTCAGAACTCTGACTAGTAGCGATTTAAAAGATTTACCTCTATTTCCCCTATTAGGCCCGCCCCTCCTGCCCCCCTGGGTGTCAGAGCCCAAATTTGTACAAACTCTATCCCCCTTCCCCCAAGGATAGCTGTTCTGGCCAAATTTGGTTAGAATCCATGCAGAACTCCATGACAAGCAGCTATTTAAAGGAAATGTTGATGGACGGATGCTGCACCATACATAAGCTCACCTGGTCCAAAGGGCTGCCCTTGGGGTTTAGACCCAAAATATATACAAAGTCTATTCCCGCCGCAGTAGACATGATAAGCTAACCAGCCCTTTGGGCCAGGCGATCTAAAAAACTTTAGAAATTTGGAACTTAATTTATCTTGAGCAAGTATAGTATTATAATATAAAGTATCCATTGCAGTTATAGTTTTAAGTCTTAAGTATGTATGCTGACTGAAAGTACATGATAACAAAGATAAAACTTTCCATTTGCTAAAGTACTACCATAATAATTGTAACCATGTGTGTTTTTAATTGAAGCCATCTTTAGTGACCTTAGGCCTAGCTACTTAATGCATTAAAATCAAATCTAACCACATAATCTGATATCCTTTAAACGTCCAGCAAGTTTTGGATTGGGGTTTAATTTTGTCAATATTTATATACCCGGGTATACAAATGAATGGAAAATTGTGGAAAATATGCATACTTAAGTTATGACAATGTATTACTGCACAAAGGACAATGTTACAGATCTTGGATCTATCTTGTCAACTTCCGAGGGGAATACTTCTACCTAGATGTCAATGGTAAGTTTAATGTCTGGTCTACAACTAATGCAGATAGGGTATTAGGTACCAGCCAAATTCCAACCAGGAAACCAATATGTACTAGCCCTAAAACAAGAGGCCCAGAGGGCCTGTATCACTCACCTGGTTTGTAATGCCAAGTTATGTTCTGAATACAGGTTCATTGTTTCTTTTCTATAGGAATTTAAATATTTACCTCTATTTCCCCTATCAGGCCCGGCCCCTCCTGCCCTCGGGGGGTTCAGAGCCAAAATATATACAAACTCTGGTCCCCTTCCCCCAAGGATGTTTCTGACCAAATTTGGTTACAATCCATGTGGATCCCTATGAAAAGAAATGATTTAAATGATTTGCCTCTATTTCCCCTATTGGACCTGCCCCTCCTGTCCCCAGGGGGTCAGAGCCAAAATTATAACAATTAAACTCTGTTCCCCTTTCCCCAAGGATGTTTCTGGCCAAATTTGATTAGAATTCATTCAAATATCTATGACAAGTAGCAATTTAAAGGATTTACCTCTATTTCCCCTATGGGACCCCACCCCTTCTACCCCCCCAGGGGGGGGGGGGGGGGGGGTGGTGGGGGTCAGAGCCAAAATTTATACAAAATCTGTTCCCTTTCACCCAATGATGCTACTGGCCAAATTAGGGTACAATCCATGCCGAACTCTATGACTAGTTGCGATTTAAAGAATTTACCTCTATTTCCCATATTGGGCCCCACCCCTCCTGCCCCTGGTGGGTCAGAGCCAAAGTTTGCACAAACTCTATTCCCCTTTCCCCTAGAATGTTTCTAGTCAAAGTTGGTTAGAATCCATGCAGAACTCTATGACAAGTAGTAATTTCAAGGATTTACCTCTATTCCCCCTATTGGGCCCTGCCCCTCCTGCCCCCTGGGGGTCAGAGCCAAAATCTATGTAAACTCTGTTCCCCTTCCCCCAAGGATGTTTCTGACCAGATTTTGTTAGAATCCATGCAGAACTCTGTGACTAGTAGTGTTTTAAAGGAAATGTTAACGGACGGACGACAGACAGACTGACAACAGACACCGCGCCATGACATAAGCTCTTTAGTTAACAAGAAGGCGTTCATGATTGAGCCTATTTCAATAAGGTCAAGGTCATGAATTCATTTAAACGAGGTGTAATATTGACACATTAAAACATTTCAGCCTATTTGATCCCTGCGACAATAAATGAAGGTCAAGGTCATTCAGATGAATAAACTTTTAAAGTCTTCAATCCCTGCATACAGGTATAATATTAGGTCTCTTTGAC
Organism: Argopecten irradians; assembly: GCF_041381155.1. NCBI lineage: Eukaryota > Metazoa > Mollusca > Bivalvia > Pectinida > Pectinidae > Argopecten > Argopecten irradians. The sequence goes on along the minus strand of NW_027187879.1, from coordinate 37,231 downwards.
TTCTACATATTTATATAGAGTCTGTAAAATTCAAAGACGCTCCACCGCTGACAAATGGTATTTTTTCACTATTAAAAACAGGAGCAGACGATTTAGTATTTTTAGCTCAACTGGCCCCAGTGAGCTTATGTCATGGCGCGGCGTCCGTCGTTCGTCCGTCCGTCCGTCGTCCGTCAGTCTGTCGTCCGTCCGTCCGTCAACATTTCCTGTAAATCGCTACTAGTCATAGAGTTCTGCATGGATTGTAACCAAATTTGGCCACAAACATCCTTGGGGGAAGGGGAACAGGACTTGTATAAATTTTGGCTCTGACCCCCCCCCGGGGGCAGGAGGGGCGGGGCCCAATAGGGAAAATAAAGGTAAATCCTATAAATCGCTACTTGTCCTAGAGTTCTGCATGGATTGTAACCAAATTTGGCCACAAACATCCTTGGGAGAAGGGGAACAGAACTTGTATAAAGTTTGGCTCTGACCCCCCGTGGGCAGGAGGGGCGGGGCCCAATAGGGAAAATAGAGGTAAATCCTATAAAACGCTACTTGTCCTAGAGTTCTGCATGGATTGTAACCAAATTTGGCCACAAACATCCTTTGGGGATGGGGAACAGAACTTGTATAAGTTTTGGCTCTGACCCCCTGGGGGCAGGAGGGGCGGGGCCCAATAAGGGAAATAGAGGTAAATCCTATAAATTGCTACTTGTCCTAGAGTTCTGCATGGATTGTAACCAAATTTGGCCACAAACATCCTTGGGGGAAGGGAGAACAGAACTTGTATAAATTTTGGCTCTGACCTCCCGGGGGCAGGAGGGGCGGGGCCCAATAGGGGAAATAGAGGTAAATCCTATAAATCGCTACTTGTCCTAGAGTTCTGCATGGATTGTAACCAAATTTGGCCACAAACATCCTTGGGGGAAGGGGAACAGAACTTGTATAAATTTTGGCTCTGACCTCCCGGGGGCAGGAGGGGCGGGGCCCAATAGGGGAAATAGAGGTTAATCTTATAAATTGCTACTTGTCCTAGAGTTCTGCATGGATTGTAACCAAATTTGGCCACAAACATCCTTGGGGGAAGGGGAACAGAACTTGTATAAATTTTGGCTCTGACCCCACGGGGGCAGGAGGGGCAGGGCCCAATAGGGAAAATAAAGGTAAATCCTATAAAACGCTACTTGTCCTAGAGTTCTGCATGGATTGTAACCAAATTTGGCCACAAAATTCTTGGGGGAAGGGGAACAGAACTTGTATAAATTTTGGCTCTGACCCCCGGGGGCAGGAGGGGCGGGGCCCAATAGGGAAAATAGAGGTAAATCCTATAAATCGCTACTTGTCCTAGAGTTCTGCATGGATTGTAACCAAATTTGGCCACAAACATCCTTGGGGGAAGGGGAACAGAACTTGTATAAATTTTGGCTCTGACCCCCTGGGGGCAGGAGGGGCGGGGCCCAATAGGGGAAATAGAGGTAAATCCTATAAATCGCTACTTGTCCTAGAGTTCTGCATGGATTGTAACCAAATTTGGCCACAAACATCCTTGGGGGAAGGGGAACAGAACTTGTATAAATTTTGGCTCTGACCTCCCGGGGGCAGGAGGGGCGGGGCCTAATAGGGGAAATAGAGGTAATCTTATAAATCGCTACTTGTCCTAGAGTTCTGCATGGATTGTAAACAAATTTGGCCACAAACATCCTTGGGGGAAGGGGAACAGAACCTGTATAAATTTTGGCTCTGACCCCCCGGGGGCAGGAGGGGCGGGGCCCAATAGGGGAAAATAAGGTAAATCCTATAAAACGCTACTTGTCCTAGAGTTCTGCATGGATTGTAACCAAATTTGGCCACAAAATATCCTTTGGGGGAAGGGAAACAGAACCAGTATAAATTTTGGCTCTGACCTCCCTGGGGGCAGGAGGGGCGGGGCCCAATAGGGGAAATAGAGGTAATCTTATAAATTGCTACTTGTCCTAGAGTTCTGCATGGATTGTAACCAAATTTGGCCACAAACATCCTTGGGGGAAGGGAAACAGAACTTGTATAAATTTTGGCTCTGACCCCCCGGGGGCAGGAGGGGCGGGGCCCAATAGGGGAAATAAGGTAAATCTTATAAATTGCTACTTGTCCTAGAGTTCTGCATGGATTGTAACCAAATTTGGCCACAAACATCCTTGGGGGAAGGGAAACAGAACTTGTATAAAATTTTGGCTCTGACCTCCCGGGGGCAAGAGGGGCGGGGCCCAATAGGGGAAATAAAGGTAATCTTATAAATTGCTACTTGTCCTAGAGTTCTGCATGGATTGTAACCAAATTTGGCCACAAACATCCTTGGGGGAAGGGAAACAGAACTTGTATAAATTTTGGCTCTGACCCCCCGGGGGCAGGAGGGGCGGGGCCCAATAGGGGAAATAAAGGTAATCTTATAAATTGCTACTTGTCCTAGAGTTCTGCATGGATTGTAACCAAATTTGACCACAAACATCCTTGGGGGAAGGGAAACAGAACTTGTATAAATTTTGGCTCTGATCCCCCGGGGGCAAGAGGGGCGGGGACCCAATAGGGGAAATAGAGGTAAATCCTATAAATCGCTACTTGTCCTAGAGTTCTGCATGGATTGTAACCAAATTTGGCCACAAACATCCTTGGGGGAAGGGGAACAGAACTTGTATAAATTTTGGCTCTGACCCCCCGGGGGCAGGAGGGGCGGGGCCCAATAGGGGAAAATAGAGGTAAATCCTATAAAAACGCTACTTGTCCTAGAGTTCTGCATGGATTGTAACCAAATTTGGCCACAAACATCCTTTGGGGATGGGGAACAGAACTTGTATAAATTTTGGCTCTGACCCCCCGGGGGCAGGAGGGGCGGGGCACAATAGGGGAAATAGAGGTAAATCCTATAAATCGCTACTTGTCCTAGAGTTCTGCATGGATTGTAACCAAATTTGGCCACAAACATCCTTGGGGGAAGGGGAACAGAACTTGTATAAATTTTGGCTCTGACCCCACGGGGGCAGGAGGGGCAGGGCCCAATAGGGAAAATAGAGGTAAATCCTATAAATCGCTACTTGTCCTAGAGTTCTGCATGGATTGTAACCAAATTTGGCCACAAACATCCTTGGGGGAAGGGGAACAGAACTTGTATAAATTTTGGCTCTGACCTCCCGGGGGCAGGAGGGGCGGGGCCTAATAGGGGAAATAGAGGTGTTTTTTTTCAGAAAATACGAGATTTGAAAAAATTATTAAAAAATTTGGATAAACAGAGAAAGATATGATATAAGACAGAGAGAAATGGCAACGATAGTTGCCATATCAGAATTTTTTACCCCCCCCCCCGAATAAAGTTATTTTTAGCTCACCTGGTTCAAAGGATCATGGTGAGCTAATGCGATACAACAGCATCCAGCTGGCCAGATTTTAACAAAATTTAACTGATAGCATCCTTATGGGCTACTGAATGAAAATTGTACAAATGGTCGGGCTGACCCCACCAGGGGCCTGAGGGGCAGGGCCAAATGCGGTCAAATTGGCAATTTTCATATAAACAACTTTGACTTCTTTGAAACTAAGCAGGTGATAGCACTCATAATGCAATGGAAGCATCATTATAGGGTGGGGATTCAAAATTTTACAAATGATGAGGCTGACCCCCCAGGGGCCTGTGGGGTGGGGCCAAAAGGGGTCAAATTGGCGATTTCATATAAACAACTTCTTCTCCGAAACTAAGCAGGTGATAGCACTCATAATGCAATGGAAGCATCATTATAGGATGGGGATTCAAAATTTTACAAATGATGAGGCTGACCCCCCCAGGGGCCTGTGGGGTGGGGCCAAAAGGGGTCAAATTGGCTATTTCATATAAACAACTTCTTCTCCGAAACTAAGCAGGTGATAGCACTCATAATGCAATGGTAGCATCATTATAGGGTGGGGATTCAAAGTTGTACAAATGATGGTGCTGAAACCATGGGGTCCTAAGGGCCCGTGCCAAAAGGGGTCAAATTGGCTATTTCATATAAACGACTTCTTCTCTGAAACTTAGTATTGGATAGCACTCATAATGCAATGGTAGCATCCTGATAGGGTAGGGATTCAAAATTATACAAATGATGAGGCTGACCCCCAGGGGCCTGTTGAGGGGGCCAAAAGGGGTCAAATTGGCAATTTTGATATATATAAACAACTTCAAATCTTCTCCAAAACTAAGCAGGTGATAACTAGCACTCATAAAGCAATGGTAGCATCATTATAGGATGGGGATTCAAAGTTGTACAAATGATGGTGCTAACCCCCCAGGGGCCTGTGAGTGTGGGCCAAAAGGGGTCAAATTAGCAATTTTCATATAAACGACTTCTCTGAAGCTAGGCATTTGATAGCACTCACAATGCAATGGTAGCATCCTTATAGGGTAGGGATTCAAAACTGTACAAATGAGGGGGCCAACCCCTGGTGGCCAAAGGGGCAGGACCAAAAGGGGTTAAATTGTCTATTTTCATATAAACGACTTCTTCTCTAAAACTATGCATTGCATAGCACCCACAATGCAATGGTAGCATCATTATAGGATGGGAATTCAAAATTGTACAAATGATGGTGCTGAACCCCCCGGGGGCCTGAGGGTTGGGTCAAAGGGGGTCAAATTGGCAATTTTCTAATAAACGACTTCTCTGAAACTAAGCATTGGACAGCACTCATAATGCAAATTCAATGGTAGCATTCTTATAGGGCAGCATTCTCATCCATCAGAGTTACTTCCCTTCATTTCACTCTGTCAGTACTGGTATAGCGATAGCTTGACAGCCGATGGGTGCCGAGAATGATAGGGCAGTAGGATTCAAAATTGTACAAATGATATGGGGCTGACCCTCGTGCCCTGTTTGGCGGGCCCAAAAGGGGTCAAATTGGCTATTTCATAAAAACGACTTCTTCTCTGAAACTAAGCATTGCCGGACAGCACTCATAATGCAAATTCAGTGGTAGCATCCTTATAGGGTAGGGATTCAAAACTGTACAAATGATGTGGCTGACCCCCAGGTATGGCAAGCCGTTTTGATATTTAATACATAATAGCTTAAGTAAAAAAGTTATTTAGCTTAAGTTAAAAAGATTTTAGCTTAAGCTAAAACGATTTCAACTTAAGTTAAAAAAAGGTTTTTTGCATTATCACTTTTTTTCACTTAAGTCAAAAAAAATCTTTTTGACTTAAGTTGAAATCTTTTTGACTTAAGCTGAAAAAAGTGATAATGCAAATAAACCTTATTCAACTTCAGCTAAAAAAAATCCGGTTGTAGATTTCCAATATTCCACCTGCCATCCCCTCAATTTATAATGGGTTAGGCTAGTCCATTTGTACGTTCCCGACAAGCTTGAACAGCCATATTGCATAAAACAAAATGGCCGACGACGTACTATCTGCAATTCAGATTAATATTTGAACGGTATCAAATCAACTACTTCAAGGTAACCCCAACAAGAAATGTTTTCTGCCTAGAAGACATTGTAAATATGGCGCCTTCCATTATTTTTCAAGATATCCATCTTGCTAGTAAGAAAATAAAGGTGCTGGATTTGAATAATGTCTTATAAATAATTTTTCGTTAAAAAACCTGGTGTATATTAAATAATCTTTTCAGCTTAAGTAAAAAAAAAACTTTTCTGCTTAAGTTAAAAAACTTTTCTACTTAAGTTAAAAAAACTTTTCAACTTAAGTTAAAAAAACTTTTCAGTTTAAGTTAAAATCTTTTCAGCTTAAGTTAAAAAACGTTTCTACTTAAGTTAAAAAAACTTTTCAGCTTAAGTTAAAATCTTTTCAGCTTAAGTTAAAAAACTTTTCTACTTAAGTTAAAATCTTTTCAGCTTAAGTTAAAAAACGTTTCTACTTAAGTTAAAAAAACTTTTCAACTTAAGTTAAAAAAACTTTTCAGCTTAAGTTAAAAAAAAACTTTTCAGCTTAAGTTAAAAAAACTTTTCTACTTAAGTAAAACTTTTCAGCTTATTAGGTTTAAAAACTTTTCAGCTTGGTTGTGATTAATTGTAGCTGGTCTAATATGACTTTTTAACAAATGCAATTTTTTAGATGAGCACCAGGAGAATGTGCTAAATGAACATTTGACTTAACAATTAACAGAAAAATGCAACGTGCAATGGGTATTCGGCATAAAAATATTGGGAGCCGCCATCTTGTTAGGCATTTGTCATCGCACGCAAAGCAGTTTCGAAACGGCGACTGTGATTGGCTGTTATGTATGGAGTGTTTTCATTGGATGAGTATATTGGACTAGCCCAAAGGCGATTTCACTTGCACTTCACTTTTTTTAGCATGATGCGATCGATATTTCGATAGAAGAGTTAAAATAAGTGTTAATGCAAAAAGGAGAAATCTAACTTAAGACGAATTCTTTTTGCATTATCATAGTGCAACAATCTTTTCAACTTAAGTTAGAAAAGATTATTTTGCATTATCACGTTATTTAACTTAAGTTAAAAGATTTTAGCTTAAGCTGAAAAGATTTCAACTTAAGTTAAAAAGATTAAAAAGTTAAAAAGATTTCAACTTAAGTTAACTTAAGTTGAAACTTAAGTTGAAATCTTTTTAACTTAAGTTGAAATCTTTTCAACTTAAGCTAAATAACTTTTTAACTTAAGCTATTATGTATTAAATATCAAAACGGCTTGCCATAGCTGGCCCTCACCAGGACCGGGGCTGACTGGGCCCGGTGCTGGCTAGGACCGTGGTGCTGTATTTCGCTTAAAACAATTTTCCTCAATATCATGTCTTAACCTTGTAGCAATATTTGCCTGAGATATATGCCATGCTAGGTGGTTTACCTAATTATAAACCAAAATAACTGAGAATTTTGATATATTTTTTATTACAATTTTTAATTTTTATTTATTCTTGATTTTTTGATAGCATTTGCCTCCCTTTGATCGTTCATATATATCTCAGACATACGTTTAGCTCTGTTCTTGGTAGTATTCACTCTTATGCATTAAAGAAATTGAAAACATATGCATTATTTATACATTATTCCCAATGTTTAAATGCTTATATTTCAAACTATATTTTAAATGTCGCAGTCATCGTAATCACGCAATCGGCCATCTACATTAATAATTGTGTACTTGTAGTTATATATATATATGCTGCGGTATATGATAAACGGAACATAATGAAGTTTAGACACTAGCTGTGGCTTCCAAGGGTAAAAAATACCCTGTATACCAACAGAAACGTAACTATATAATTATATATATGTTTCTGATACCAAGACTAAACCTATCATAAACGCATTTGAAAGGTTCGCAATTATTCTTATTCTAGATCTATGTATTTTTACATTTTTTCTTTGATTTTTCCTGATCTTATCTATTGGCGGATTTTAACCAATTTTGGCATACTTGTAGAAAATTATCTGTACTATAGCTCATTAATATTTGTATAATTTTCCGATATTCTGTTTTCAAAAATATATATTTTTTTGTGCACCACTTAAACTTATGACGTCATTTCCTTCTTTGTTCTTACCAAAATGGCAACGAAAAAGTTTTGCCTGGTAATGAAATACGGTTTTCTCAAAAAGTGCATAAAGGAAAATTATGTAAATATTATATGAGCTGAAAGTGTAGATAATTTTCTACAGGTATGCCAAATTTGATTAAAATCCGCCAATAGATGAGATCAGGAAAAATCTAAGAAAAAATGTAAAAATACATAGAATATATAGGGAAAAATAAAAATTACGAAGACTTTTGGCACACGACTGTACTTATAAAAAACAAAATGTATAAAAGACCCGCTATTTTCCAAACAAAACATGTGAATTAATTAAAAATAATAATAATATAATAACACAAGAAAATGTATCTTGATATGCCTAATATAAGATTTGCAAGAAAATGCAAGATTCCCGTCATAATCCATACTTTCTTTATTTTTACAAATGATATAGCTAATGAACTTGAATCAACAACATGTTTATTTTCTGATGACACTTCTCTTCAAAAGTAATCATCCCCATCGTCATGAAATAGAAGTAGTTTAAACAGAGATTTAGAAAATATTACCGGTAGATCGATTGGCAAACACTTAATTGACTTCATTTTTTAATACTAATAAAACTGAGGTAGTGTTTATATCATTCTGATTTAGAGATTTTTTTCTTGAAACCGTTGTTACAATTGCTCTTTGGTTGTGCTAAGAAAGAAGATCTTGACGTATTTTCATTTTAAAGTGGCGTTAGATATATGTCTTTATAAAGCGTGTCAGTTGCGATCTATTCAAGTCACGGGCATATGTTTAAGTTTTGTAAGATTGTGCACATGTCATATTGGGGCCAGTTTATAAATACCGGATTTCAGATTTTATTTTACTATCAGACATGTAAGTTTGTAAGAGGAGGTCACTATACATTTATTATAGTCAAATATGTATAAAGGGCACATAGCGTAACAGTGCATTACAATATGTGATAGTAAATAGGCCTTTCATTTTGATAACAGTATGGTTTTTATAATAGTAGGTGTAAATGTATTTTTCTTAAACGTTTCAGCATTTCATTACTGCATTAAAACAAATAATGGTATTCGTTTCCAATATCAGTAAAAACATAGATTATAAGTTATATTTACCTCAGATGTCCCAGTCCATCTTCCAGTTTCTAAAAGTAAGTGCATGCTTTGTCTATCTGATGACTTTAAATAAGATATGTTGTTTTTTTTTATTTCAAAATTACTTTTAAAATATAATAAGTATGAAATCTTGATGATTTCTCGGTACCACTGAACCATTTTTATACAAATTGATCTTGTTGTCTTTGTTTTACGATAAATTTTAAGTATTCTCTAATATTTAAATATGACCGTCACTAGTTTTTTTTAACTTTATCGGGGAATGAAAACAAAAATGGTTGAAAACTGTGTAAATCTCACAAAACTTTGCAAACAATTTTTCATAACCTGATTAAATTAAAACATTGTGACATCAATGCTTATAATTAATTTCGCGCCATTCTCGGATTTTTTTCATAGTGGTATGCAAATAAATTATTGGCCAATCAGAAAGCTATGATATATTTAGATGTTGCTAGAAAGATTATCAGTAGTGATCAATTTGTGCCAGAACATAATTATTCTGCTTTACAAGTAACCTCTATATAGTGAGGGAATCTCCCTGATTCAACAAATATATGTTCCTTTGGAAACTTGGCTTTGGAAGTAAATTTGTCATGTATTTTGATTTGTGCAGTCATATATAATGTCCAGCAGATGATTTTGAACATAATGTAATGGTATACATTTGTTGACTCAGTTTGAGGTCAACATGTTTTGTATATATGTTAAACTTAATTTTAAGATGTTTTGATGTTAACCAGTCAACATTTCAATTTGAATTGATTCGTTTTACTATAGAATAGGTATAGGGACTACCAAGTTAAGGTATAATAATTACGTTGTATTCCCTATAACTATTTTATAGTAATTCAGATGTTTGCGCCCGTGAAATGTTGATCGGTTAACATCGAAATGTTATTTTATAACATATAAAGTTTTTGATGTATCCCGTATAGGTGGTCAAGAAGTTTGCTTAATATAGACCGAAATCGGGTATATACACCGGGTATATAAACGTTATATTAAATTTGTAATATATCTGGTTTTTATTTAGCTTGCCCTTCTGTTAATTTTATATTAATACATTTATCCGTTAATCTAGTGGAGAAAGCTGATGGATTCATTATTTTTTTTTTAAAGAAACGGAGTCTGAGCGACGCCGATAACATCTATATCTATACATGATTAAATAAACATAAAGCATAAGAATTTTGCTCGATGTATTGCATGGTTGTCGTTTATTTCGAGATACAATTTTTCAGCTATAAACTGCAAACATAATCAATTGTAATGAAAAATCTGCAATGAGGTTTTACAACATTATCTCATTTTATTCATATAATGAGGCAAACATCTGTTACAAACATCTATCATTTGTTATGTATTAGTTAGAGTATTGGTTAACGCAAATACCCATTTAAGGGGGATTTTAAAACAAAGTTTTAATACAAACTTTACATCTTAAGACAAATAACATTGAAAACGTAAGCATGTAGATAACATATTGGTAATATACAAAAGTCAATTGTCAAAATGATATCACAAACATAAACAAATTTAACTGCTTGTTATTTAGGATACACCGTATACTTAATAATAATCTAACTAGACAAATTACTTGGTAAATCACACATTTTAAAAAAAGATCTGTGATCTGATCGAATGCGATTTTCTGAATGTGCAGTAACACTTTTTTTAAAGTTTAAATAATTTTAATGTTCTAAACACTTTTCAAAAACGATCCGCTTACTTCTCAATGGGAATGGGTCTGTTTTAATTTTTCACGATAACGTTCTTTCATATTTTAGAGATATTCACATGATGGTAGGGACATCAAATTGAAAAGTATGCTTTCCTAAGAGCTTCTGTGATGTTTAGTTCAACAAAAACAAATAACAAATTAGTAGCATTTTGCTTAGATAAAAGAAACTTATTTTATATGACTATACTACATTTGTAGATCAACTTGACTCAATTAATTCAGAAATGCATACGCTAAGCATTAAATTGAACTAAATCTTTTACTATCACTACGCCGGACGGCAAAACAGCGAAATAAATCTCGACTGTTTTTATATATAACGCATGAATTCCTGCATTTGTTTAATAATTTGACCTCATCTTAGGCCATCGATATGTATTTTCTTATGTTATTCATGTTTTCAAGTAACCTTTAAATTTTCCTCCGGAAAGGTAGTGGGCCTTGATGACACCGAACTATGTTTTTTGTGGATGTATTATGTTTTGCCAATAATTGGTTTGAATTATGAGCATTAGAATAGACGATTGTTATACCATATTTCATCTATGGTTCAATGTTTAAATTAGACAAAACGTACATAACCAAAATATGAGTTTTTGTTAATTAAAAAAAAACTAAGTCGATTTCGGTCTACCAAGCGTTTTTGTACCTGCTATAGACACTAGTTAATATAACGGCATGCTTATTTGTGAGCTTGTTTATTTATTAAATGTACATTTTTTCATGTTTCACATACAAGCAACACAACAACTTACGAGACAACAATGTTATTTCGTGAGAGTCCCAATGCAACTTATAATGTGATATATAGAATATCTCATCTGTTGGCAGCTGGTATTACGGGAGAATCACCGGGCCCTTAATCCGTAGAGTAATTAATTATCCATGCCTGTGGCACTAATCGTTCAGCTTTATACCCCCCTATCTGAGAGGAATTCATCGTATCCTCTCATCCCCATTATCTATAACAAATGGCTTCATCAGTCTGTGAGCTCTGCCAGTGTCCACGTCTATATTACACATGGTCAACATTTACTTGTTGCTTATAGTTTTTCTACGTGTATGTGTACATTTAAGTAACCGGAACCAATTGTTCTGGTTTTGTTGACAACAAGAGTCCATTAACTTATGATAACTGATCAGGTTTTAATTTTATTTTGCTCTTTCTATTGAACAAAAGATTGTTGTTGTTGGATTCTACATTTGCAGATATCCCAAAGTTACCTTCCGCTAAATACGTCCATAATATCGTCTTTTACATTTGTTCTAAAGTCCATCTAATGTATCAATATTATTTTGTAGATTCCAGGATTCATTATGAACAAATTTCATCACAACACCTGCTAATTACCATTAGTAAACTATAAAGGGACATGTAACGCTAAACAGAGATATTCATTTTGGATTATTACTGTAAACCAACTTTCTTTCACGGCTACTAAGTTTTCCGATTTCCATTTCAAAACAAGTTCGCGAAGATGAATATTCGCGAATCTAACATTAGAATGGAAATTCATATCAATATAAATTATGAAGATGCTAATTCGCGGAGAAAACGATTCGCGAATGTGCATGGATCAAGTAATTTGTGAAGGTAAATTGCACGCGAAAGAAAGTTGTTTTACAGTACAATTGATTACGTTTTGAACATCTTTCTCGCCAGTTTACTTGACCACCTAATTTTTGTACTTGATATATGTAATTAAATTACGTTTCATTTTACTGACATCTTTTATCAACCTTAATCAACTATTTTTTTGTTATTTTGAAAACAATAACTAGCTCTATTTTTTGGCAAACTTCCATATGAAGAAGGCTTAAGAAATTTAGACATTTATAGTTTAAATGGCCCATTTAAAAGACTGGGTTGATTGTGTATAAAACACGGGTTTTCTCTATTCTGAAAACAGTGATATTTATCAGACAGGTAAATTGGAAGATATAAGGTTAAATTTCTTGTATAATCAAGAGCGTGACAAATGTCTACCTTTGATTCACAATATTATCAAATCTAGCACACCAAAGTTTTGATACTTACGTAATTATAGAAAACCCTTATTTAAAAACACTCTATCATTACTTTACACCTTACAAACTATGAGAACATGTATAAGCAGTACTGATCATTATGTAAATGCACGTTTGTAAGCATATAAAATAATATTTTCGCTGAATCGTTGTTGAGAGGGAAATGTCTTTATAGTCCTGGTACGAAGGAGTTGGTCTAGTGCGGTGTACACGAATTAATGGGGAACCCCATCGTAGCTAACACATGTACATGTACATGTACCGCTTAATATCACGATAGACTATAAATTACGATGACCGATAGCGGAATGTACACAAAATGCAATAACTATTTTTTGTACCTATATTCAGCGTTGTTTCAATTCGGCAAAAAGTGTTGTAATAATCCTTTTTTTGTATCAATAAAAAAAACTGTATTTTAAGTACAAATAAAGCGATGAGTAACAGTTTTTTTTGTACATTAAAATACTTAACTTAAGTGACATGTATATATTTATTTTCCTTAAAGGTCATGTTACTAACAAGTACGTTTAAATATGATTGCAGGTGAATCACCCCGCAAAGGAATGCAGAGGTCGCGTAGCCGCAATATGCTTTATTTAAGTATTACGGATGGAACAAAGTAGGGTACCAGGTAGATTGTTAATTTTAAATACTTCAAAAATCATAAACTAATATTTACAGTAATGCCATTAAACTATTATTATCTTTTTTCCTCCAAACTGAAGATTACATAAAGAATGACATGTAACATGAAAACAATCAACAAAACAGCAAATAGATAATAATATTTACAGTAATGCCATTAAACTAAGATTCTTAAAAGATAATAGTGATTTTTAAAAAGTAACTTTTACGTAATTACTTCAAAACAATTATGATTATTAGCATGCAAAACTGTTAATAAAAGTAATTGTTTCTGATTTCTGAAGCATAGAAAATTAACAACTTATTTGTTAACGTGCTTCCTTCTATCCGTGTTATTATCTGAATACTGAATGAAAATATATTGCGGACGCGCGACCGTCTACTGATAACTAGATTATCAAATGCAATTATTTTTAAATTGACTTGTTGACAGTGACCTATATGTACATGTAACTCGAGTTTTTTTCCTTAATGTACAAAAAATCGTTACTCATGGCTTTTTTGTACTTGAAACAGAACTTTATTTTTTTCGACAAAAATTAGTTATTGACAGCAATTTTGTCTTACAGAAACAACACTGAACATAGGTACCAAAAACAAAGAGTGATTGCATTTTTTGTACATTCCGCTATCGGCTATCGTAATCAATAGGGTCTATTTATAGGCCTAGTAACACAAATTTAAGTTTCCCTTATTACTCGCTATTGAATCCAGGTAATGTTATCAGAATATTTTCGATTCGAGCTTAGCATATCATCTTTTGACGTATATTTAATCATTTGTATCCTGCATGCATCACAAAAGCTGAAATCGTTGACGAAATATAAACTTCACGTTCATAGAGCTTATACACTGATGAGTGTATACATGTATGAAAATCGAACAATGTATTTAATTGGGTAGAAGATATATTGTACACTCATGGTTTTGGTAATGTTTGGGTAAACCAGCATAAAGTTGTTCCTTCAAATATTTTACCAATAATCAAACAAAGAATTAATGATATAGCTTTTCAAGAGTTGTCATCTTTATTAGAAAACTCTTCTAAGTGCTATTTATATCGTCACCTCTGGTGAATCAAGTTGTTTTACAAACTTATTTGACAAAGTATATCCCAAACAAAAATCGTATTGTATTGACAAAAATAAGGTTATCTGCACATAACTTGTGTATTGAATCTGGACGTTTTTCAAATTTAGATAGAAGTGAGCGTGTTTGTAAGTTTTGTGACCCTCATCGTGATATTGAGGACGAATATCATTTTATTCTCATTTGTACAATTTACCAAGATATTAGAAAGAAATTTATAAGAAGACATTATTGGGAAAACCATCTGTATTTAAATTAAGCAAACTTTTGAGTACTACAAATATAAAAGAATTAAATCTACTTAGTAAATATATTTATAATGCAACTATTTTGAGAAAGTCATTAATGTAATGCTTTGTCCATTCTCCACTTATCCTGTATGTATGCAAATTGTATATTGATATTATTCTTTGTAAAAAGCAAATAAGTTGAAAAACTTAATGCAAATAAAGAATTTGAATCTGAGTATGTGTAGTGTCTATAAATAGTAACAGACAAAGTTGTTTTTTCCTAATCAATCATGTTACTGCCACCGAAATCTTTTCAACTCGAGCTTAACAACATATCTGTAGATGTAATTAATCAATTGTTTCTCCTATGCACCACAAAAGCTGAAATCATCGTACTCGACTGACATGTTTAAACAGGATTATATGAAAAAATAATAAGTAGAAAGGTTTGAAAAGTTGTTTAGCATTAGCTTCTACCATCTTAATTGGGGGGATTTTTGACAGAGTCCCAACTTTGTCATTGATTTCTACCTGATGTAAGGATGACGTTGTCCATGGAGTTCTATTTACAATACAGTTCAACTATTTACAAGTTTTTATATAGTTACACAAAGGACACAGCTCCCACCAAGATCCAATACTTGTTTTATCATACCTTACCTAAACGGACCCTGTTTAGTCTCAATCATTACCTTTTAATAAATTGTCAACATCCGTGAAATCAACTCGCATTTCTTCCAAATGAACTCTCTCTTTTATCATAAAACAATAACCATTCATCTTACTTTCACAGCGCTACAGCTAGTGTATTGGGGAAATAGCTCTAATGTAGTCTATGAAAAAGGATAATCCAAAGATAGAATTTTCTATATACTGTTTTATTATAGTCGGGTGTGGAGCGGAGAAATATCCAACTCTACACTTCCAAACCTAGGCCTAAAGTGAATATACAAGTAATACAAAATGATAATATACAAGATATACAGGAACAAACATGTAAACAGCACTTAGTCTAAACGTGATATACAATAGTCGCTAATTAACTGACGCAAGCATTACCGGTATTGAGAACTGCTAAGAAGGATTAGCTAAAAGAAACACAGTTAAATACGTTAAAGCAATACATCACTATAAAGAAAAGGCTATTATTTTCAAAATGAAGCTTTGTATTTTACTTCTAAACATAGAATATTAAGTATGTTCGAGTAGATTAAAACAAATAAATAACATCACAAATGTCCGAATAGGAACCTGTCATAAACCGCGTGACATTATTAACTGGACACACTATACCACCTCACTCCAGTTATGTACAGTCAGATGACAGCGACTGACACCCGCTCTTATCAAACTAATTAATTGAAATGGTTGTCTGATCCTTCTACTCTTTGCCTCGTTTTTCCTGTAACATGATCTATCCCTCTAAAACAAATATATCGCTAATTTAGAGATTGTTCAAAGATAAAACAGTTAAATAAAAACATTACTTTGAATATAGCACTTACCTTCTCGCTTTTTCCCTTCACTTCTCGAAATTTGAAAATTTCTTTTATTTAAGTAATTGTATATAAACTATATTGGCTAGGTTACTTAAAGGGACTAAATCGTTAAAAAATAATGTAATAAAAGATAAAACGAATTATAGAACTGAAAATAATGGTAACAAAATTTAAAAGTCTGTATAACCATTTTGTTCAAAATGAAGAAAAAACTAAAAATAAATAGGAACGACCTAGTCACTATTTCATATTATTATCTTTCGGCGAGGTAAACAATCCCTGTGTGCATGTGCGATGTGGGAACATTCAAAACTTCCGATCGATGGCAATGTCATCGGTCTAATGGACATATCTGCAATCGACTGAAAACACCAATTTATCGACTACAAGTACCTGATTACTGTGTTAAATCTAATAAACGTTGAAACGTATGCAGAAGTTTTGTGAAGAGTTTCTAAGTGTAAATATTCATATATTGTACTGGTTTTTGCAGCTTTAAGGAAGAGTTTTCATTATATTATAAGGTTTTATACTTGCTTCTTACAATATTTTATTTTCGTTTGTCATATTAGGTACTAGCTCGTTAAACCTGCCAATATCATTAGGTTTTAAAAAAAAATGGCCTGGTATATCAATTTTCTAATAAGGAAAAACTAATAATATAGGCATGTTTAGCGAACTAATGAGGTACATGTATTTCTTTTATCATTATATCAATATTTGACATTCCCTATATATCCTTAGTTATAATGTCTATCCGTCTAATGGACATTCCCTATATAGCCCTAGTTATAATATGTATACGTCTTATAGATGTTCCTTATATAGCCCTAGTTATAATATATATCCGTCTAATGGACATTCCTTATATAGCCCTAGTTAAAATATATCCGTCTAATTGCCATTCCCTATATATCGTTAGTTATAGTCTCTATCCGTTTAATGGACATTCCCTATATAGCCCTAGTTATAATATATATCCGTCTAATGGATATTCCTTATATAGCCCTAGTTATAATATATATCCGTCTAATGGACATTCCTTATATAGCCCTAGTTATAATATATATCCGTCTAATTGCCATTCCCTATATATCGTTAGTTATAGTCTCTATCCGTCTAATGGACATTCCCTACATAGCCCTAGTTATAATATATATCCGTCTAATGGATATTCCTTATATAGCCCTAGTTATAATATATATCCGTCTAATGGACATTCCTTATATAGCCCTAGTTATAATATATATATCCGTCTAATGGACATTCCTTATATAGCCCTAGTTATAATATATATCCGTCTAATGGACATTCCTTATATAGCCCTAGTTATAATATATATCCGTCTAATGGACATTCCCTATAAATACCTAGTTATAGTCTATCTGTCTAATGGAAATTCCCTAAATTATGCAAATATTTCATGGGTTACTGTGCTCTAGTTCATAATATAATGTATTAACCCGAGGTTCGGCCTCGTGCAATATGATATTTGTTGATTACCACCACCGAGGGGTAAATATTATGAACTAGTGCACAGAAACCTCATGAAATATTTGTTTTATTATATAATCACTATTTTTTTAGTTGAATATTTTATAAAACGAATACGAAAATCACTTTAAATAAAACAAAATCAACAGCACCGTACCGTACGGAGAAGCTTCAAGTCCTATTGAAGATTGGGGTGTTACCCACGTACGTCACGTTGTATCTCCGGTTTGAATGTCTTATTGTCTTCTTTAACATTATTAGACCTGCATGCAGCCTCGATAAACGTCTACATGACTTGATTCGAGATCTATAAAGCTAGCGCGAAATTGAGCGTGAACCTTTGTGACGTCATAATAACGTAACTCACTGTTACGCGCGATTCCTCGGAAGTTTATATTAATTAAAAATCGTTGAAAATATTGTATTTCCTCGAATATGAATTGGTGTAAACAAATTATGTAATAAATATACCTATATCCGTCTAATGGACATTCCCCTATATAGCTACATGTCACTAGTTATATAACCTTTTTCCATCTGATTTACTTAAGATGCTCCACCACCGACAGAGCATAAATGATATTTATCATTTGAACAATAATTAGTGTTTAATCGTGTACATATGTCTAATTAACACAAAAAAATAGTATAAAATAATGTCTTTTGCCTTTGGTGCATGCGCAAACAGTACTTAATTCCATATAAGATATAGTGCCACGGGTTTTTTTCGGGATGCAATTAATTATTTTTCATATTTTTAACTTGAAGTAAAATTAGAAGCTCATTCAATGGTGGTAATTGTGTAAAGTAAGTAACTTTTGTACCTGAAGAAAAACATTAAATCGTCTGCTCCTGTTTTTGATAGTGAAAAATACCATTTGTCAGCGATAGGGCGTCTTTAAAAAATCAACCGAACTATATATCTAAATTGTATGTGTATTTTCATATATTCAAAGCAAAAATATACCTTACATATACATTTTAGACCTATGTAAAATGTATATGTTTGCTTAATAAAGTACATGTACACCTGTATGATATATACATAATTAACGGGTGAAAATACCTCTCACTTCTTGTCATATTTTCATCGGGTGTAAATACCTCTCACTTCTTGTCATATTTTCATCGGGTGAAAATACCTCTCACTTCTTGTCATATTTTCATCACATACTCTAAAGCTTTCATAGAACGTATGCTGATTTACTTATCAATGTATGTATCGGCTGTTTCACTGAATCAGGCCAATATAACCGATAGAATACAAGTGGCCTCTTATAGTGGTGTTATTACATCTATATCCATTAGCCGGATGAGATTTTCAGTGATCCCGATTTTGAACTCAAAGCTGTACTCGGTTCTTTCTGTGATAAACAGCCAATGTCGACAGATACGGTTTCTTGTTGTGTTTGGCGATATTTTAACGTTGATAAACATTGCCAATATTTAAAATAAGATGTTGTAATTTTGAAAACTTTCTAATTTCAGGTATAAGAACGTTTGTAGGAAGTCAAAACCCCTAAGAAATCTATGTAAATCTTATGATTTAGTAACTTTAAAAGGAAACCAAAATATATCCGGAAATCGTAATAATTCTAATGTTATATTTTTCCGAAAATATTCTTAAATGTTAAAGTTGTATTTCTGGTAATTTTCATTGTAACGATATGTCGCTTTAATATTTGATATTTGAACATGGACATGTAACTTAATGATGAAGCTCCACAAAACCATATGTCAGCCTGTAAGAGAGCCGAAATCTAGGGATCATATATTCCTGGTTTTGAATAAAACGCCTTCAATCACCGCCATGTTCAGTACCTTCGGGTTTTGTCGGAATTCCGAATCGTATCACGTGTCTGACGTCCACACGTCCTGCACGTGGTGATCAAGGTAACTAGCGTAAGCGCAACATGTGTTTTGTTTACGTTTTCCTTCTGGCTAAAATGTGTATGTCCACGGAGCGAGTATTTGAAACATCCAATACACGCATTGACGTAATTCAATATTGTGTGTATCAAATATTGTAATGAGCGGGGAATTAATTTCTTTGTAAATCCAGTTTGCTGATGTCGACCACATATTTTGTTTATGAAAAATTGTTGACATTTTCTCCCTTGGTTTTACAACTCTCGTGTTTACTTCGAGATTGTCGCGACGACGTTCGGAAGAGTTCGGAATGATTTCGGCATCTTTCGAGCCTATTTTCCACGTGTACACGTTAAAAAATACTTCCAGTGCTGTAACTTTATAAAAAGTGGTAAAATTAGAAAGTTTTAAACTCAGACAGACGGCGAAAAATATGTATAACACTTAAAACAGTTTTTCATTACGACAAAAAGAGCGAAAGTGATAGACCATACAACTTTAAGTGGATATGAAGATACGGCTATGTTAACTTATGATTTTTTTGTCTTTGAAGAGATGATGAAATTGATAATTTTAGTAATTAATAAAGAATTATACAAAATGAAACTCAGATTCTGACCGGTTTTATTAGGTCACCTGGGACGAAATCTCAAGTGACCTATTCTAATCGCCTTTTGTCCGTCGTCGTGCGTCGTATGTCCATAAACAATTTACATTTTCGACTTCTTCTCCAAAACTGCTGAAGCAATTTCAATGAAATTTTCACAAACCTTCTAAGGCATAAGGCCAATCAAAATTGTGAATTATATGGTCCCCACCCCCCCCCAGGGAGCTATGGGAGGGGCCAAAAGGGGTAAAATTGACTAAAATTTCAAAAATCTTCTCCACTCACATATGTGAGTGAATTAAATACTCTTTCATAGATAGAAAGGTCCTAAGGTCCTTTACAAAAATTGTGAATTATATGACCCTGGGGTCTCAGGTTTCCCCCTGGGGAGGGGGGTTAAGTTTACTATAGTTTATATAGGGAAAACACATTTTTGAGTGTTGTTTAATCATTTGTAATAGGAAATGAGTCAAATATATTGCCAGAATTATCAGTATGAGATGGCCATTGAATCCTATTAACCAATTTTCCATGACTGACCCCATGGGGCCTGAGGGGCGGGGTCAAAAGGGGTCAAATAGGCTATAACTTCAAAAATCTTCTCTGAAATTCTGGAAATGGTAGAATCACATACTCTTCATAGATGGAAAGGTCTTGAGGTCCTCTACAAAAAATGTGAATTATATGACCCTGGGGTCTCACGTTTCCCCCTCCTGAGGGGCGGGGGTCAAAAGGGGTCAAATAGGCTTTAACTTCAAAAATCTTCTTCTGAAATTCTGGAAATGGTAGAATCACATACTCTTCATAGATGGAAAGGTCTTGAGGTCCTCTAAAAAATTGCGAATTATATGACCCTGGGGTCTCACGTTTCCCGCTGGGGAGGGGGTCAAGTTTACTAAAGTTTATATAGGGAAAACACATTTATGAACATTTTTTTGCTCAATTTTCATAGGAAATGAGTCAAACATGTTTAGAATTATTAGCCTTCGAGATGACATTTTAATATCATATCTATATTGGTCCTGGTCAACCCCCTGGGGGCAGAGGGGCGGGGCCAATAGGGGCAAATAGGCTAAAATTTTAAAAATTTTCTTCTTTAATACTGGAAACGGTAGATTGATCAAATAATCTTCATAGATGGACATGTCTTAAGGTGTTTTATGAAAAATTGTGAATTATATGACCCTGGGGTCTCACGTTTCCCCCTGGGGAGGGGGTCAAGTTTACTATAGTTTATATGGGGAAAACACACATTTATGAGCATTTTTTGCTCAATTTTCATAGGAAAGGAGTCAAAATTGTTTAGAATTATTAGCCTGAGATAAGATTTTAATATCATATCCATATTGGTCATGGCCGACCCCCAGGGGCCAGAGGGGCGGAGCCAAAAGGGGTCAAAATGGTAATTTCAAAAATCTTCTTTTTGAATTCACAGATTTGATGGAACCAGATGCTCTTGATAGATTGGAAAGTCTTAAGGCCCTTTACAAAACTTTGTGAATTTTCATGGCCCTGGGAATCTCAGATTTTCCCCTGGAGAGGGGGTCAAATTTACTATAGTTTATATAGGAAAAACACATTTAGTAACATTATTTGCTTAGTTTTCATAGGAAATTAGTCAATCAGGGTTAGAATTATTAGCCTGAGATAGCATTTTAACATCATATCCATATTGGTCCTGGCCGACCCCCAGGGGCCAGAGGGGTGGGGGCCAAAAGGGGTCAAAATGGATAACATTTCAAAAATCTTTCTTCTGAATCCACAGATTTGATGGAACCAAATAATCTTCATAGATTAAAAAGTCTTATTTATAAAATCACTGACTGACTTCAAGAGCCTGATGGGTAAATATATAGTGTTTATATGCATGTCTTTGTTTCATTCTGTATCTGAACTCAGGTGACCGCTAAGGCCCATGGGCCTCTTGTTGGTGTTGAAATCGTTATTTCAGAAATAATTTTAATATGAATTTAATTTTAAAATCTCGTTTCTTTACCCTAGGTCGCCATCCTTTACAGAACGTGCTGATGATCCCTCTCATTATTTCACTTGTCTGTGGACTCGACGTAACAATTGCACGTGAGTAATTTTTAAAGATGAGTCAGTTTTACGTTTTGGCCAAATTTCTGACCAATTAATTTCTTATGATACTTGAAATATTATTAGTATGAAAAACTATACATACCATATGTACATGTATAATGATAGTCATTGAGAATGTACATTTTGATGATTTTTTTTTTCTCCATTTGATGAACCAAAGTTAGACAATATTGAATATGAAAAATCTGGAGATTTAATTACCTAAAAGAAGCAGACAAAAAACATTAAAAGGTATAACAAATAACAAATAATAAATCAATTGTTGAAGTGTTTAGGAGGCAGCTGTGAGTTTTCATTGTTCGTTCCATTAATTATGGTACGTAATGGTGGTAATCAGACCGATATATAGGCGAAAACACAGTAAGTTTATGATACATGTATTATGCAATTGACGGATGAAATATATAAAAGATAATATTCCGGAGAATATTACAAATGATTGATTTTGACAGAGCCCAAAGAGTCTGTGTCATTGAATTTGAAAGTGTAAACACATGTACGCAGTCATTGGCGTTTTTTTTCAGATTTTCGTCATATTATCAAATTTAGGTTAAATTGTTTCATAGTGATGCTACTTGTAGGTCAACATCAATGAGAGAAGTTATCATCATTTCTTAGATGCAAGTGTTCGCCAAGGATACACTTCAAATTAAAAAGTGTAATCCAATTGCTACATAAACCGATCTGCGAATGTTTTGAGGGCAAGGATGGACCCGGGATACACTTATGACCAAGTTTTATTTAAACGTTGATTTTTACAGAGACTGTTCTGGGCACGATCGGGGCGAGTGTGGGCCCGGGATACACTTACTACCAAGAACCAGGGAGTGAACCTTCAGCCTGGATCAACTTCGCCTTCCCTTTGCCTGCTCCGTCCAACTTGACCCAGGTGCAATTCTACAACCACAGGAATCTCGGCCAGGGCATCACAGGGAAGATCTTACTGTGGGAGGTAGACTCCGCAGGGGGTCATTATACACTCATCTTCAAGCAGCCTTTTCAGTATAACGCTGCTGTAGGACTCCAAACGGTATGTCTTTATGTACTTTTTAGCTCAGCTGGCCTGAAGGATCGGTGAGCTTATTTCATGGCGCGGTGTCCATCCTCCGTCAACTTTTCACAAAATTTCCTTCTAGTCACAAATGACAGGATAGATTTTGACCAAATTTGGTTTGACGTTTTCTTGGGTAAATGGGAAACAATCTTGTATAAACGGGGCGGGGCCGAATAAGGAAAATATTGCAAATTCTTTAAAATCCTTCTTCTTCCGTATGAATGAAGGGATTTGGTTCCAATTTGGTCTGAAGCTTCCTTGGGTGAAGGGGAGCCATTTTCTATAAACGGTCGGCCTGTTCCCCTAGGGCATGAGGGGCGGCGCCCAATAAGGGAAATACAGCAAATTCTTTAAAATCCTTCTTCTGCATGTAGGAATGGGATTTGGTTCTAATTTGATCTGAAGCTTCCTTATGTGAAGGGGAACCAATCTTGTTTAAATGGTGGGCCTTAGCCCAAAGGGGCATGAGGGGCAGGTCCCAATAGGGGAAATGTTGCAAATTCTTTAAAAATCCTTCTTCTGTAGGATTGAAGGGAATTAGTTTTAATCTGGTCTATTGGTGAAGGGGAATAGATTTTTTTACAGATGGTGGATCTGTACCCCCGGGGTTTAAGGTGCGTGGCCCAATAGGGGACATATAGCCAATCATTTTTTTGCCTTCTGTGGGAATAAAGGCGTTTAATTCTCATTTGGTCTGAAGCTTCCTTGGGTGAAGGGGAACCAATTTTGAATAAACGGTTTGTTTGGTCTCCCAGGGGCCTGAGGTTGGGACCAAATATGGAAAATGTAACACATTTTTTAAGATCCTTCTGTAGAAAAAGATAGATTAAGTTCAATTCTAAAGCCTTCAAGTTGGTAGCTTGTATTCTTAGCCTGGAACAGGTGAGGATACATGTCCAATAGGCCTCTAGTTCAGGTCTGGAGTCAGGAAGTCTTTTATTTGGTTAGAAATCCATCTTCATTTCTGCGCCGATATATTTTCTGATGCACACAGTATTTTATGGGAATCATTGTTCAAATATTTCATGCAAACTTTTCCGTTGATTTCCAGCACAAAAACATGGCAGCTTGTAAAACTTTCAAATGGCTTCAATGAAAATTGTAATCTATGCATTATTGCTACTCATATTTCAGCATTAGCAAAATTCCCACTGAAGAGCGGATTAATAATGCACAAATTGAGTTAATAAATTTCGTCCGTTCGTTGTCATCCGCAACAAAATTGACCAAAAATAACAAATTTTCCAGTACATATGATAACGAAATGCGGATATTTTACGAATAAAAGCAAAATTCGCGATTCTGGATGCTCTCTCATGAAGAGTATAATTGGTCCAACATTGCGGATATGTATCGAACAATTAATACGAATCTATAACGCATATATTGAGAAATGAGATTGGAAGAATTGCGATTGTTACGGAAACATTACGATTGTGGAGATAATATTGGAAAAAAACGGTTGTGTTGCGCATGTGGGTCATCTGTACTGCGGTTATAAAAATAAGCGTGTTAGTCCTTCCCACATAATTTTTCACAACACCACAGCAACATGTCAAATAAGCAGGATAGGTAGAGGAAGAAGGCACCTTCAGATACAGACAAGTCCCAGACTGTTGACTACCAGGACTGGGAAAGGAATGGAGGTAGTTTCTGGTCTTAGTGATACCCATGATGAACCGGAGACACTTGCTGCTATTGGCAAAGGGAGGGAAAACGTGTAAGAAGAAAACAAGAACCCGGCAATAGAGACGATGAAGAAGCTTTATTATCAGAACGAGAGAACGCTGCGTTTGAGTGGTTGAAGAAACCCGCATCAGGTTGAGAAAGCGTCTGTTCAAGGACACGAACAGGAAACGAGCTGGAAGCTTCCTCTTAATTTCTTCATGACAAATGGAGGGTGTTTATACCCGGTATGTGAAGCTGGACAGGGTCTGGAAAAATCTCACAGCCAGTCCTAGACTAATTGCGCCTCCATGCATATTGCTTTTTCTTTATTTTATACAAGGGGCCTTGTTGCCCAGGGTTACTGACCAAGGTCCGTGTCATCTTTATTCTGAAAATGGTTTGTTTTTTAGATCTGAAAGGAAACCAGATGAGTGAGTTGAACATTTTTTATGAAGTTTGGAAAGACACAGGAATATTCTACACCTCCATGGTCTCAAACAGCTCTTTGTGTTGTTCTCTGTCTTAAAAGCAAATGCATGACTTGGACAAATCGATTGGTGCGTTGCTGGATCACATACGTTTTATTGATGAAAAGACACGCAACAACATTTTATTAGTTTACTTTAAAGGATTGGAATAAATTGGACAAGGCTTTGTATATGAATTAATTCATCATTGCGTTAATCATTACATTAGTTATTTCATTCGTCTTCATTTCGGAATATTCAAATTCAGCCATCACTTATAACGCCTTCATAATTTAACATTTGAGTGTAAATTAAGTAATTAAAGTTTATTTAGATTATCATATGACGCAAAATCTTACCGAAGCGTGAACTAGAAGTAGTCCGATCCTACTCTGGGTTTGTATTCATATGTCGTTGCGTTTACGCTAATTTGAACGCAACTCTTCCCCATTGACTATATATAGCCTAGGGGCATATGTAAATATATTAGCGTATAATCGCAATGACGTATGGACATAAACGGAGTGCAGGTTCGGACAACGTTTAGTTCACGCCTCGATAAATTTTGCGTCATAAGTTGACGGATTTCAAAATGACAATAAAGAGTTTTTATTAGATCCAATTAAATCACAAATGTTCGGGAAATTCCATAGTTACGTCAGTATGTGTGTACGGTAACTCATCTCACCTAAATATACAGAATATCTGATTGTCGGAGAACAACTCTGGGAGCGTCTAAGCGAATAATAGGTAAACAGGTCATGTACAGGATTCTAGAAAAAAAAAACCCATTACAGGTAGCCTCTCCGAAACAGTATCATCAGCTTTACCCCCCTGTCTTTGCATTCAAAATAAGCTTACACAAACAATGCAAACACTTGTCTATCCTCCGTACTATAAAATAAAAATATTGAATATGAATAATTTAGTCTATATCTCATTCGCAGACCGATACATACATTAAAAACATTCATCAACAGCTCAACGGTCATACCATCAACAGGCTATATCACAGTAACTTTCCTCGGTTGAAAATCAAATATGGCGGCTGGCTCCACTTCGGACCGCATCACTCCCCTGACAACGATACATATCGGTGGTCGTTCCGCCTCGGTTATCTGATTTTTTTTATTCGAAATGAACTTTATTGTTATATGAAAAACTGGATTTTTTTTCATAAATAATGGAAAGCTGTCATTGTTAACTTATATTTCAAATCAAACTGCAGTTATACATTCAACAATCGGAATTACATCTACGGCCATCATGACTTCCATAGTTAACTAGCTTAGCATCCAACATCGTTTAAAATTTGATCACGAACATGTAAAAATAGACCTATTTATGTGAATACATGTATATAAATTGAACTGTGTTTTGATTGCGTAAAGGTGGTATGAACGCAATGGGATACAGTAGCGCTACATTGAATATGTCTGTATCCCATTCCGTTCATACCACCTTTAACGCAATCAAAACACTTTTCAATCTCTATCTGGATCTATTTTGTGCGCAATGCATTCGCAAATCTTCCTAATCGCCATTGGGACCAAGACTTAAACCTGGTCAACATTAAACTCGTAACAAAATGTGTTTATTCCATACACATCTTGAATTCATTCTAGACAGGTAGCTAATAGCTCCATTTTACCTGACCTTAGGTGGATATCGTGGGAAGTCCCCTCCTCATTAACTCCAGAACCTACCTGGGATGGAGTTATGACCAGTCTACAGGCCCGATCAGTTATATCTACGCGTCTTCGGCCCGGAATGGAACCCTCATATCCTATATCGGCGGGGAACAACTGGTTGTGGGTCAGACGTTTTACTTCTACATCGTTAAAGCTTTCTTCTTTTCCATCCAGGCAACAATTGACTTAAGTAAGTGACTTATTTTCAATCCAAATAATATTTAATGAAATTCAGTGTATTATTTTACGCATAATAAGAAAACAGTTATCCCGTCAAGATATTTCCAAGGAATTTGGCAGTAAATACATTTTGGTCTGAGCTGTGTCAGACTTTTATTGAATTAATGCATGACATCTGAGTTATGGTAAACCTTGGAGACTACAAAACAATTTGACCATCATCGTTTTCAATCTGCAAAATGTATATCTACGGTACGTTCATTTAATTACTTTATTGGACATTTTACATTTGTATAGATATAAAAAATCTGATATCTACTCCTTTGTTAACAAATGACCAATATTTTTCTTTGTATGTTTGATTCGTTTCTTGTAAATTTACTTAACTACAGATCCTGATATCCCAACGACAACCACCACCACCACCACAACTACAACAACAACTACCACCACAACTACCACTACCACACCGCCTCCCACCACAACTACCACACCGCCTCCCACCACCACTACCACACCTACGACCACCACTACCACCACACCTACAACCACCACTACAACCACACCTACAACTACAACAACGGCGACGACAACTACCACAGGTAAGTCCATTTTATATGGATTTTTTTTTATAGTTTTATTAAATCATTTTCCAAAACCCGAATGAGGAGAGGATGTTTAGTTCCAAGTCGCTTATCCGTCATCTTAGATAATGCATTGCTTAGAATGTGATTGGTTCAAAATGTATAAACGAGAATGTTTCCCAAAATTTTTATATCGCTGTTCACAGATGAAGCGTTGAACTGTTTTCAGTTAGCTATAAAATCAGAATAGGTTGGATTACAATGCGAAAACGTGGCTGAATTTATTCTTTATACACTGTATTTCAATTCAAAACACATGATAAACCTATATAGCATAGTAAATCTTTGCTCAGATGATTTGAAGATTGTCTAATACCTTATTGGATTATATACATACATGTATGAAAATTCTTAAATTAAAATTATAGTTTCTGCGATATCAAACCAAGAAAAACTATACTTTAGAATCTACGTTATGTTATCAACAAAATATTGCGCGCATATATATCTGTTTTACATTAAAAAACACTTTTGATTTTGTTTGTTTGGTTGATCATTAACAGCCATGGTAATGTAAGGACGGCCTCCCATGTGCATGCTGTGTGTTTTGGAAGACTGTGGTATATTCGTGTTGTATCTTCTTGTATAGTGAAACTCATGTCCTTTTTATAGTGATATAAGTATATTACCGAAGACATCAAGCAACACACCCTACCGGTCACAATCATACATCGTGTCAGGCGGTGTCAAGGGAGACGTTTCGTAGAAGAAAATAAAAAAGAACAAAAGATAAGAACCTATATTTAGTTGTTCGATCATGCGATAGGGGCAGCAGTCTACTGAAAAATGAAGAAATGATTTAGGAACTAAAATGTATCCGCTGCCTTGTATGTTGTTCACTATGCTGGTAAGCGTTTTCGCGTGCGTAATTTAGAAAATATAGTTATAACAGTAACATTCAACAAGAAAAAGTCATCTAATCATTGAAATCTGCGATAATTCTATAAACTGAATCCGGTTTTAGCTCTGTTTCTCGTTTAGATATATATCTGCTTGAATATATAACAAAAATCATACATTTCAACCATAATATGACATATCCGCCTATACTGTGCGCGAAATACAGGACAAAGTATAATACAATAAAACATAAATTTTGCTTCTACGCATTGGCTAAAAACTCTACTGTTCCGGGCAACTTGAATATTTGGATTCTTGACCGTGAATTGAACACCGAGTAAATATTTATCATGTACGTTCCCCCAGACGACATTTTTCTATGTAAAAGAAGCGTAAATAGCGTAGCCCGGTTTGTACGATTAGCCCCAAGTGTGTACGGAAACCAATTTTGTATAAACGGTGGGTCTGGTCCCCAAGGGGCGGGCCCAATAGGAGAAATTCCGAATAATAGCAAATTCTTCAAAATATTTCTTCAGAAGAAATGAAGGGATTTTGTTTTAATTTAGAATGAAGCTTCTTGGGTTACAGAGGGGGGAGGGGCGGCAAAAAGACACGTTGCACACCTGTCCCTCCTGAGGCTGTTTCGACCTTGTCACGTCCCTGCAACAAAAATTTACTATTTCCGCGGTAAAACTCTAACGTTATTTTCAGAAATCGGGCTGGTTTTACTATAAAGATCACAAACAACAGGATTTATGTTTGAAGTATCATACAAATTTCAAGGATGGAGAATATAGACTTGCATTCGCGCTTTTCTTCGAACTTTATTCAAAATGGCGGGATATCATACTGTACCTGAAAATTGTAATTAATCGTCAAAGTAATGGTCGGATGTGAAGGCTATTGATATACTCGAGATAACAGTTTTACAACATCTTGTAACCCTTGGGTAGAATATCCTTATGTCTCATATCCATTTATGATCGTTGCACTGGCAGTACGGGAGCAGTGGGTGTCACTGGCGTTACGGGAGCGGATGGTGTCACCGGCAGTACAGGAGCAGATGGTATCACCGGTAGTACGGGAGAGCAGAGATGGTATCACCGGCAGTACGGGACAACAGGGCTTGACTGGCAGTACGGGAACACAGGGATTGACTGGCAGTACGGGAGCAGTGGGTGTCACTGGCGTTACGGGAGCGGATGGTGTCACCGGCAGTACAGGAGCAGATGGTATCACCGGTAGTACGGGAGCAGATGGTATCACCGGCAGTACGGGACAACAGGGCTTGACTGGCAGTACGGGAACACAGGGATTGACTGGCAGTACGGGAGCAGTGGGTGTCACTGGCGTTACGGGAGCGGATGGTGTCACCGGCAGTACAGGAGCAGATGGTATCACCGGTAGTACGGGAGCAGATGGTATCACCGGCAGTACGGGACAACAGGGCTTGACTGGCAGTACGGGAACACAGGGATTGACTGGCAGTACGGGAGCAGTGGGTGTCACTGGCGTTACGGGAGCGGATGGTGTCACCGGCAGTACAGGAGCAGATGGTATCACCGGTAGTACGGGAGCAGATGGTATCACCGGCAGTACGGGACAACAGGGCTTGACTGGCAGTACGGGAACACAGGGATTGACTGGCAGTACGGGAGCAGTGGGTGTCACTGGCGTTACGGGAGCGGATGGTGTCACCGGCAGTACAGGAGCAGATGGTATCACCGGTAGTACGGGAGCAGATGGTATCACCGGCAGTACGGGACAACAGGGCTTGACTGGCAGTACGGGAACACAGGGATTGACTGGCAGTACGGGAGCAGTGGGTGTCACTGGCGTTACGGGAGCGGATGGTGTCACCGGCAGTACAGGAGCAGATGGTATCACCGGTAGTACGGGAGCAGATGGTATCACCGGCAGTACGGGACAACAGGGCTTGACTGGCAGTACGGGAACACAGGGATTGACTGGCAGTACGGGAGCAGTGGGTGTCACTGGCGTTACGGGAGCGGATGGTGTCACCGGCAGTACAGGAGCAGATGGTATCACCGGTAGTACGGGAGCAGATGGTATCACCGGCAGTACGGGACAACAGGGCTTGACTGGCAGTACGGGAACACAGGGATTGACTGGCAGTACGGGAGCAGTGGGTGTCACTGGCGTTACGGGAGCGGATGGTGTCACTGGCAGTACGGGAGCAGATGGTATCACCGGTAGTACGGGAGCAGATGGTATCACCGGCAGTACGGGACAACAGGGCTTGACTGGCAGTACGGGAACACAGCTGAGGACACATGGGTTGACTGGCAGTACGGGAGCAGCAGGGGGTGTCACTGGCGTTACGGGAGCGGATGGTGTCACCGGCAGTACAGGAGCAGATGGTATCACCGGTAGTACGGGAGCAGATGGTATCACCGGCAGTACGGGACAACAGGGCTTGACTGGCAGTACGGGAACACAGGGATTGACTGGCAGTACGGGAGCAGTGGGTGTCACTGGCGTTACGGGAGCGGATGGTGTCACCGGCAGTACAGGAGCAGATGGTATCACCGGTAGTACGGGAGCAGATGGTATCACCGGCAGTACGGGACAACAGGGCTTGACTGGCAGTACGGGAACACAGGGATTGACTGGCAGTACGGGAGCAGTGGGTGTCACTGGCGTTACGGGAGCGGATGGTGTCACCGGCAGTACAGGAGCAGATGGTATCACCGGTAGTACGGGAGCAGATGGTATCACCGGCAGTACGGGACAACAGGGCTTGACTGGCAGTACGGGAACACAGGGATTGACTGGCAGTACGGGAGCAGTGGGTGTCACTGGCGTTACGGGAGCGGATGGTGTCACCGGCAGTACAGGAGCAGATGGTATCACCGGTAGTACGGGAGCAGATGGTATCACCGGCAGTACGGGACAACAGGGCTTGACTGGCAGTACGGGAACACAGGGATTGACTGGCAGTACGGGAGCAGTGGGTGTCACTGGCGTTACGGGAGCGGATGGTGTCACCGGCAGTACAGGAGCAGATGGTATCACCGGTAGTACGGGAGCAGATGGTATCACCGGCAGTACGGGACAACAGGGCTTGACTGGCAGTACGGGAACACAGGGATTGACTGGCAGTACGGGAGCAGTGGGTGTCACTGGCGTTACGGGAGCGGATGGTGTCACCGGCAGTACAGGAGCAGATGGTATCACCGGTAGTACGGGAGCAGATGGTATCACCGGCAGTACGGGACAACAGGGCTTGACTGGCAGTACGGGAACACAGGGATTGACTGGCAGTACGGGAGCAGTGGGTGTCACTGGCGTTACGGGAGCGGATGGTGTCACCGGCAGTACAGGAGCAGATGGTATCACCGGTAGTACGGGAGCAGATGGTATCACCGGCAGTACGGGACAACAGGGCTTGACTGGCAGTACGGGAACACAGGGATTGACTGGCAGTACGGGAGCAGTGGGTGTCACTGGCGTTACGGGAGCGGATGGTGTCACCGGCAGTACAGGAGCAGATGGTATCACCGGTAGTACGGGAGCAGATGGTATCACCGGCAGTACGGGACAACAGGGCTTGACTGGCAGTACGGGAACACAGGGATTGACTGGCAGTACGGGAGCAGTGGGTGTCACTGGCGTTACGGGAGCGGATGGTGTCACCGGCAGTACAGGAGCAGATGGTATCACCGGTAGTACGGGAGCAGATGGTATCACCGGCAGTACGGGACAACAGGGCTTGACTGGCAGTACGGGAACACAGGGATTGACTGGCAGTACGGGAGCAGTGGGTGTCACTGGCGTTACGGGAGCGGATGGTGTCACCGGCAGTACAGGAGCAGATGGTATCACCGGTAGTACGGGAGCAGATGGTATCACCGGCAGTACGGGACAACAGGGCTTGACTGGCAGTACGGGAACACAGGGATTGACTGGCAGTACGGGAGCAGTGGGTGTCACTGGCGTTACGGGAGCGGATGGTGTCACCGGCAGTACAGGAGCAGATGGTATCACCGGTAGTACGGGAGCAGATGGTATCACCGGCAGTACGGGACAACAGGGCTTGACTGGCAGTACGGGAACACAGGGATTGACTGGCAGTACGGGAGCAGTGGGTGTCACTGGCGTTACGGGAGCGGATGGTGTCACCGGCAGTACAGGAGCAGATGGTATCACCGGTAGTACGGGAGCAGATGGTATCACCGGCAGTACGGGACAACAGGGCTTGACTGGCAGTACGGGAACACAGGGATTGACTGGCAGTACGGGAGCAGTGGGTGTCACTGGCGTTACGGGAGCGGATGGTGTCACCGGCAGTACAGGAGCAGATGGTATCACCGGTAGTACGGGAGCAGATGGTATCACCGGCAGTACGGGACAACAGGGCTTGACTGGCAGTACGGGAACACAGGGATTGACTGGCAGTACGGGAGCAGTGGGTGTCACTGGCGTTACGGGAGCGGATGGTGTCACCGGCAGTACAGGAGCAGATGGTATCACCGGTAGTACGGGAGCAGATGGTATCACCGGCAGTACGGGACAACAGGGCTTGACTGGCAGTACGGGAACACAGGGATTGACTGGCAGTACGGGAGCAGTGGGTGTCACTGGCGTTACGGGAGCGGATGGTGTCACCGGCAGTACAGGAGCAGATGGTATCACCGGTAGTACGGGAGCAGATGGTATCACCGGCAGTACGGGACAACAGGGCTTGACTGGCAGTACGGGAACACAGGGATTGACTGGCAGTACGGGAGCAGTGGGTGTCACTGGCGTTACGGGAGCGGATGGTGTCACCGGCAGTACAGGAGCAGATGGTATCACCGGTAGTACGGGAGCAGATGGTATCACCGGCAGTACGGGACAACAGGGCTTGACTGGCAGTACGGGAACACAGGGATTGACTGGCAGTACGGGAGCAGTGGGTGTCACTGGCGTTACGGGAGCGGATGGTGTCACCGGCAGTACAGGAGCAGATGGTATCACCGGTAGTACGGGAGCAGATGGTATCACCGGCAGTACGGGACAACAGGGCTTGACTGGCAGTACGGGAACACAGGGATTGACTGGCAGTACGGGAGCAGTGGGTGTCACTGGCGTTACGGGAGCGGATGGTGTCACCGGCAGTACAGGAGCAGATGGTATCACCGGTAGTACGGGAGCAGATGGTATCACCGGCAGTACGGGACAACAGGGCTTGACTGGCAGTACGGGAACACAGGGATTGACTGGCAGTACGGGAGCAGTGGGTGTCACTGGCGTTACGGGAGCGGATGGTGTCACCGGCAGTACAGGAGCAGATGGTATCACCGGTAGTACGGGAGCAGATGGTATCACCGGCAGTACGGGACAACAGGGCTTGACTGGCAGTACGGGAACACAGGGATTGACTGGCAGTACGGGAGCAGTGGGTGTCACTGGCGTTACGGGAGCGGATGGTGTCACCGGCAGTACAGGAGCAGATGGTATCACCGGTAGTACGGGAGCAGATGGTATCACCGGCAGTACGGGACAACAGGGCTTGACTGGCAGTACGGGAACACAGGGATTGACTGGCAGTACGGGAGCAGTGGGTGTCACTGGCGTTACGGGAGCGGATGGTGTCACCGGCAGTACAGGAGCAGATGGTATCACCGGTAGTACGGGAGCAGATGGTATCACCGGCAGTACGGGACAACAGGGCTTGACTGGCAGTACGGGAACACAGGGATTGACTGGCAGTACGGGAGCAGTGGGTGTCACTGGCGTTACGGGAGCGGATGGTGTCACCGGCAGTACAGGAGCAGATGGTATCACCGGTAGTACGGGAGCAGATGGTATCACACGGCAGTACGGGACAACAGGGCTTGACTGGCAGTACGGGAACACAGGGATTGACTGGCAGTACGGGAGCAGTGGGTGTCACTGGCGTTACGGGAGCGGATGGTGTCACCGGCAGTACAGGAGCAGATGGTATCACCGGTAGTACGGGAGCAGATGGTATCACCGGCAGTACGGGACAACAGGGCTTGACTGGCAGTACGGGAACACAGGGATTGACTGGCAGTACGGGAGCAGTCTGGGTGTCACTGGCGTTACGGGAGCGGATGGTGTCACCGGCAGTACAGGAGCAGATGGTATCACCGGTAGTACGGGAGCAGATGGTATCACCGGCAGTACGGGACAACAGGGCTTGACTGGCAGTACGGGAACACAGGGATTGACTGGCAGTACGGGAGCAGTGGGTGTCACTGGCGTTACGGGAGCGGATGGTGTCACCGGCAGTACAGGAGCAGATGGTATCACCGGTAGTACGGGAGCAGATGGTATCACCGGCAGTACGGGACAACAGGGCTTGACTGGCAGTACGGGAACACAGGGATTGACTGGCAGTACGGGAGCAGTGGGTGTCACTGGCGTTACGGGAGCGGATGGTGTCACCGGCAGTACAGGAGCAGATGGTATCACCGGTAGTACGGGAGCAGATGGTATCACCGGCAGTACGGGACAACAGGGCTTGACTGGCAGTACGGGAACACAGGGATTGACTGGCAGTACGGGAGCAGTGGGTGTCACTGGCGTTACGGGAGCGGATGGTGTCACCGGCAGTACAGGAGCAGATGGTATCACCGGTAGTACGGGAGCAGATGGTATCACCGGCAGTACGGGACAACAGGGCTTGACTGGCAGTACGGGAACACAGGGATTGACTGGCAGTACGGGAGCAGTGGGTGTCACTGGCGTTACGGGAGCGGATGGTGTCACCGGCAGTACAGGAGCAGATGGTATCACCGGTAGTACGGGAGCAGATGGTATCACCGGCAGTACGGGACAACAGGGCTTGACTGGCAGTACGGGAACACAGGGATTGACTGGCAGTACGGGAGCAGTGGGTGTCACTGGCGTTACGGGAGCGGATGGTGTCACCGGCAGTACAGGAGCAGATGGTATCACCGGTAGTAGGGAGCAGATGGTATCACCGGCAGTACGGGACAACAGGGCTTGACTGGCAGTACGGGAACACAGGGATTGACTGGCAGTACGGGAGCAGTGGGTGTCACTGGCGTTACGGGAGCGGATGGTGTCACCGGCAGTACAGGAGCAGATGGTATCACCGGTAGTACGGGAGCAGATGGTATCACCGGCAGTACGGGACAACAGGGCTTGACTGGCAGTACGGGAACACAGGGATTGACTGGCAGTACGGGAGCAGTGGGTGTCACTGGCGTTACGGGAGCGGATGGTGTCACCGGCAGTACAGGAGCAGATGGTATCACCGGTAGTACGGGAGCAGATGGTATCACCGGCAGTACGGGACAACAGGGCTTGACTGGCAGTACGGGAACACAGGGATTGACTGGCAGTACGGGAGCAGTGGGTGTCACTGGCGTTACGGGAGCGGATGGTGTCACCGGCAGTACAGGAGCAGATGGTATCACCGGTAGTACGGGAGCAGATGGTATCACCGGCAGTACGGGACAGATCGGGCTTGACTGGCAGTACGGGAACACAGGGATTGACTGGCAGTACGGGAGCAGTGGGTGTCACTGGCGTTACGGGAGCGGATGGTGTCACCGGCAGTACAGGAGCAGATGGTATCACCGGTAGTACGGGAGCAGATGGTATCACCGGCAGTACGGGACAACAGGGCTTGACTGGCAGTACGGGAACACAGGGATTGACTGGCAGTACGGGAGCAGTGGGTGTCACTGGCGTTACGGGAGCGGATGGTGTCACCGGCAGTACAGGAGCAGATGGTATCACCGGTAGTACGGGAGCAGATGGTATCACCGGCAGTACGGGACAACAGGGCTTGACTGGCAGTACGGGAACACAGGGATTGACTGGCAGTACGGGAGCAGTGGGTGTCACTGGCGTTACGGGAGCGGATGGTGTCACCGGCAGTACAGGAGCAGATGGTATCACCGGTAGTACGGGAGCAGATGGTATCACCGGCAGTACGGGACAACAGGGCTTGACTGGCAGTACGGGAACACAGGGATTGACTGGCAGTACGGGAGCAGTGGGTGTCACTGGCGTTACGGGGGGATGGTGTCACCGGCAGTACAGGAGCAGATGGTATCACCGGTAGTACGGGAGCAGATGGTATCACCGGCAGTACGGGACAACAGGGCTTGACTGGCAGTACGGGAACACAGGGATTGACTGGCAGTACGGGAGCAGTGGGTGTCACTGGCGTTACGGGAGCGGATGGTGTCACCGGCAGTACAGGAGCAGATGGTATCACCGGTAGTACGGGAGCAGATGGTATCACCGGCAGTACGGGACAACAGGGCTTGACTGGCAGTACGGGAACACAGGGATTGACTGGCAGTACGGGAGCAGTGGGTGTCACTGGCGTTACGGGAGCGGATGGTGTCACCGGCAGTACAGGAGCAGATGGTATCACCGGTAGTACGGGAGCAGATGGTATCACCGGCAGTACGGGACAACAGGGCTTGACTGGCAGTACGGGAACACAGGGATTGACTGGCAGTAC
This sequence comes from Argopecten irradians, assembly GCF_041381155.1. Lineage (NCBI taxonomy): Eukaryota > Metazoa > Mollusca > Bivalvia > Pectinida > Pectinidae > Argopecten > Argopecten irradians. Next base: position 290 of record NW_027187879.1, on the reverse strand, counting down.
GGGAGCAGTGGGTGTCACTGGCGTTACGGGAGCGGATGGTGTCACCGGCAGTACAGGAGCAGATGGTATCACCGGTAGTACGGGAGCAGATGGTATCACCGGCAGTACGGGACAACAGGGCTTGACTGGCAGTACGGGAACACAGGGATTGACTGGCAGTACGGGAGCAGTGGGTGTCACTGGCGTTACGGGAGCGGATGGTGTCACCGGCAGTACAGGAGCAGATGGTATCACCGGTAGTACGGGAGCAGATGGTATCACCGGCAGTACGGGACAACAGGGCTTGACTG